>NW_020956452.1:146551-151291 GCF_003031625.1 Empidonax traillii
TTAATTTCTGGTGGGCTTTAATTAAGGATTGAAGCTCCAAATGCCTCTGGAATGTCACCCAGAGCAGGCAGCACCCCACGATGTGGTATCCCAGCCAGAAGACCTGGGATGAAGTTGTAGTTTGCCCTAAGCCCCTCTCAGAAAAGGCTGCAGAGAGATGAGCGATGGGGATATGCATCAAAAATAAACTCCTGAACAAACGGAAACCTCCAGAGGAGCAAAAGCAAATGGATTTTGCAGCTCTTCTTGTGAGGTTTCCATTCACCAGGGATCTGAAAAGCCTTGGTTTCTGCCTCACAGCCACGCTCCTAAGAGTCTTCTTGGTTTAAATTTATATACTACAGAAAATTATATACTCACATGCTGACACAGTTCATCATTATTTATGGGAGGAGCACCAGGATTTTTTTCCAAGAATATATTTATTACAGGTAAGACACGGCCAATCTATCCAGCAAACAGAGAACAGGTGTTTTGCTTCAATTAACGTTCAATAATTTCATCTCTCCTTATTCAACACCCCGCTACCAACACGGCTGTTTATCCATCAGTTGGATAAACACATTTCCGTGCGCCAGGCGAGTTTAATCTCCACAACACACTTAAATCAGCCCTTTCCTTTCCCAAGCTCTCATAACATTTGCAGAGTCCCTCCGAATCTCTTGTGGACCAGTCTGATTTTTAAAAAATCATTTCTGAAAGGTAATAAAGCCGAGAAATATGACAGTGGGAGCTACCAGCTCGTATTTCACGGCTGGTGACACAGGGTCTTTTCCTTTCAAAACCTCACCAACTCTTAAGGAAGTTTAAAGAAGGGAGTGGGGGAAAAAAAGGAAAAAAAAAAAAAAAAGGCTGTAGAAATGTGGAAAGTTGGAAAACCCAGGAATTATTCCCCCCCACCACCCCGTTTCACACAAACCCTGTTTGGGTGAGATGCACTGGAGCGAGCAGCGATCCTGCCCCGCTCTGCTCACACCCAGGGGATGTCTCTGCCTTCCCCAGTTCCAGGGGTGAAGGACAGTTATTTTGGGTGACCCCCCCCAGAAAGGAGAGCAGAGTTTGCAGGTCAGGGACGAGTACTCACCTGGTGACACTTCCCCGTGGGTGGCTTGGCAAGATGTGAACCCAGAGAGGCTGGAGAGGGGTCCCCAAGCTCTCCTCACCCCTCACCTTGGTGAGCTGCGCTGGAGCCGCTTGTCCAGCACAGGGAGGGTTTGGAGCTGCCTGGGGGGGCTCTCGGTGTCCAGATATAGCTGCAAAAATTAGAATTAAATCTGACCTCCGACATTAAGCTCCAGCTCTCCCTGCCCATCACCCCGACCCTCTCGATTTTTATTTTTTTTTTTTTTTTTAATGAAAATGGACAGTTGCGCCTCATTTCCAGGAGCCCTGGTCCTGGACGTGGGGAAACGTCCCTCCATCAGGCTGCAGGGCAGATGCTGCTGCAAAAGCACCGCTTATAGGGATAAAGGGAAATCTCAGGCTTTGGATGGAGGTTTTTAATCACCTTCATCATCCTCCAGTTCCAGTGAAACACCTCTGGCAGCGATTTCCCACCTCCGTTTTGTGCAGGCACAGGCACTCACAGGGACCCTGGCACGGACAGAGGGAAATGCGAAATGGGTTTTTCCTTCATTCCAGGCAGTTGTTAGCACCCCTCACCGTTATTATTAGCCTGTTAATATCGACTTCCATCTCTCTACACTTCGGGAAGGACTCGCCATGATTTATCATTCCTAGAAATCTCTTTGCCCTTCACTTTAAATATCCTTCGGTGTGCTGGGGTGAGAGGGAGCAGGACGGAGGGGTAATAGATTAAAAGAGGCAAATTGATCCAGACTGTTACAGCTGAAGTCCAGAGGAACACTTTTGCCGTGGTCACAGAGAGCACCTTTCCCTTAACCAACATTTACGGGGCCATCGGGCAATGAACAGACGGATCATCAGAACTTGGTAAAACTGACCCGGTTTCCCTGCTGGAAACGGCTCTAGCCCCGTGTCAGTCACTGGCACTGGTGCGAGGGGAAAAGCCCGAAATGGCCAGGTTTTGGGAAACGCAGGGAAAATGTGAGCGAGGAGGGGGTGGTGTGTGCCACGCACACGCACCGCGGGCACACGAGCGTGAGGGGCGAGGGGGGCACGGGCGCTGCAAACGCGAGGGATTCCTTCCTCGCCCCCTTTCTTTTCCACAGGCAATAAATTCAAGGCTATAAAAATCAAAGAAAGCTAATGTAAGTTTTATTAAACTATTTAACCATCACAAGTTGAAGGCATTCTGTAACAAAGCCGGATCAGTGGCTCACTGTATTTTACTAGCCTTGTAAAGTTAAATGAAGGCTTCTGATTTCAGCAATGCAGGGAACTATTTTAGCTCCAGCGAAGCAACCCCGATAATGCCTCGAAACACGCGAGCATATGTTCATATGCAGAGATATTTTGAATATATTTATATATATATATCTGTAGGCACGAAGTCGGAGGCAGGCTTTGGATGCAGCCAGGGGCTGCAGCTCAGCAGCTCCCTGGACAAAGTTGCAGTGACACCCCCACGCCAGTGGCATTTTGAATTTCATATTTACCCACATTATTTTACCGTGTTAACGATCCATTTTCCCCATCCCAGATGGTTAATTATTTATAACACCCTCCCCACCACTCTTGCTACCTAGAGCCGTCTTTTCCCTTCACCAAACCGCGTCTCTGTGTGTATTTCTGTGTATATATGACTGCAATGAATGTATATGAAATCATGGCCAGGGGGGCGGGGGTGGTTTGTACTTATTCTCTGGTTTTCCCTATCGTACTCTGGAGCCCAAGTGGCAAAGAATTGCTTTTATCCCTATTCCCCCATGGTCGTTATTAAAGGCAAAGCGAGCCCATCAGCATCTTCCTTTAAAAGAAAGGAGAAAAAAACCCACAAAAACCCCGACCCCCTCCCCCCCTTCGGACCCCTCCCCATAATATTCCAGGAGCAAACCTGGGAAGGGATATTTAGGAATATCAACCCCCAGCTTTGGCCGTTTGGTGGCTTTTCGAAACTCCTGACGTTTTGCAACATTGCATAAACATAAAACAATCCATCCTTGATATGGAATGCAAGGGCGGATGACAGCGCAGCGCAGCCCCCTTGGCTTCGATTGATTTACGCCGAGACTGACGCTTTATCAGGCACACGAAAAAAGTTTGACCAATCATTTTGCTGGGAGCTCACAACACAGCAGCCCAACTGTACTTTGTTGGCTGGGAAGTTGGAGAAGGGGGTAGAGTGCAAATCTAGATCTGTCCTATATATTTTTTTCCCTTCACTGAACCGTGCTTTGTATGATGTCTGAGAATGTCCATTTCTGGGACTCTTAGCAATTATTATGTCGACTCTATTATAAGTCATGAGAGCGAAGACTCGCCTTCAGCTAAATTTTCATCTGGGCAATATACGAGTTCCAGGCAAGCTGGGCACAATGAGCATCTAGAATTCCCCTCCTGTAGTTTCCAGCCAAAACCTCCAGTTTTCAGCGCCTCCTGGACTCCTTTGAATCCACATTCTTCTGGTACCCTTCCTGCCGTCTACCATCCATATATTCAACATCAAAGCGTCCCATCTGAGAGCAGGTATCTCCGGAGCTGGCTGGATCCAGTGCCCAGAGCAGAGAACCTCCCCGGGCAGGGATCTGTAAAGGCAGAGCCGCTGCTGGGCCGTCCCGGGGATGTCCATAAACAGGGAACACAGGAGTACAATTTAGAAACTTCTGCTGCAAGGGAAGGGATCGTTTCCAATCAAAGGCCCAGCTTCGAGGACAATAAAGTTTGTGAAGGAAGCGAAGACAAAGACAGGACAGATCAAAGTAAGTTATAAAAGTGAGGAAGTAAACAGTATAAAAGCTGGAGGAGGTGCAATAAAAGGGGACAATGCTGCGTAAAGTTTAAAATCAGGGCTTAAAGAAAAGTCTCAGCTTGCCGATGCCAACCTAAGGGGAGAGGTGGGGAGGGGAGAGGGGTGGCATTGTCTCTGCCGGTAAATAAAAATAAAAATAAAAATGAGCGTCGTCTCTGGGCTTTAACCGAGTCCAGAGCGGACAAAAGCTGGAGCGAGTCCCCTCTTTCCTCCAGAGCGCTGGCTCCGGCAGCAGAGACGCTTTAGTAAGCAGGAGGAGAGGCGCGGGTGCGGGAGCTGGGGAAGGGAAGGGAAGGGACGAGAAGGGAAGGGATGGGAAGGGACGGGAAGGGACGGGAAGGGATGGGAAGGGAAAAGAAGGGAAAGGAAGGGAAAGGAAGGGAAGGGACGGGGGAGCCAGGGAATGTCGGGGAGAAGGGCGAGGGGGTGGCGGTCGGGGGAGAAGGAGGAGAAGGGGGGAAAGAGGAGAAATCGCCGAGGAAAAGTTGACGGTGGGGGGGGAGGGAAGTGAAGAGCAGCGAGAGCAGCGGGGGCTTCACCCTGCCCGGAGCACCCCGGCAGGAGCGGGACCCCCTCGCTCCCTCCTCAGCTCCTCCCGGGCTTCGGTGCTGCTGCCTGACTGTCTATTCCTCCTGTTTGCTTGTGTATTCGTGGGTTTAATTGTTTGTTTGGCAAATGCGACGATTCCCGGGTATGAATATTTCAAAGCCATGCTCCTTCCTAGTTAAAAAAAAAAAAAAAAAAAAAAAAAAGAAGGAATGGAAGGGGGGGCGCTTCCAACTTAATTAGCTTTTATATTAGCTTTTATTTGTAATGTAGCCAGATTGGGGAAACGCTTAAACTTCAAC
>NW_020956452.1:152145-153188 GCF_003031625.1 Empidonax traillii
ACACACACACACTCACACACACTCACACAAAAAGAAAGTCCTATTCTATTGTACTGGGCAGAGATCCAGAACAAACTGCAACCGTGAGGTGAATGATTGGAGAGAATTAAATATCCAGGTTCTGTGCTCAATGTCCCTGAAATTGAATATATAAAAATCTTGTCCAAGAAAACATTATTAAGTTATAAGTAAGTGCAGGGACCCGCGCTAAGAGGATGCTGTGTGGTTTCCATGGCATGTGGTTACGACGCATATTTTGTTTTAAATAATAGTTTAATTTGGGCTGATGTTGAGAGCCTGCCAGGGCTGGAAGACGAAGCTGTTTCGCTGAAAGTCCTCCCTCCGATTTCCCTGACTCTTTCAATTTTTGAAAGTATTTCTTAATAATGAATCTCTGCCCTGTGTATGGCACAGGAATCTGTTAAATTATTCGCTGGATTTTAAAGAAAAGACGTGCCAGAACCGCTTCCCATTCGCCTTCCTGTTTAGGGATTTGTGTCTAGTGAGTAGATAAAGCAACATTGGCATTTAAAATGTATTTTAACGATCCAAAACATGACCAAAAAATAAACCCAAACCGAATAAAAACCTGTTATGAAGCACAGCCCTCCACTGCCATTAAAGGATGGGTAGCAGGATTAACAGTATCAATTATTAACAGCTTTCTTCCTCTTTAATATTTAATTCTGCATATTAGATCAAGTCAATTACATTAAGGAAATAGCCGTGCAAATTTGTAAGAGGCAGTACTTACAGGGGAAGATTAACCGGATTATTTTTAAAAAATATTCAATATATTTTATTTTACGTGGAGGAAACGTTGCAATGGGGTGTGTGTGTGTGTGTGTGTATTTATAATGGTCCATTTAATTGGTGTAAAGGTTTATGACTTCAGTCATAATTTCAGAGGAGGCAAAGGAAATAAAATAGAAATACGTGGTGTGTCCATAACCCTTCGTTTTACTCTTTCCCGCCTCTCAGTTACCCAACGGGCAGCCAATATTTGCATGTGATTAGTGAATGTTCTATTATTTACCCTAAAC
>NW_020956452.1:154600-168965 GCF_003031625.1 Empidonax traillii
GCATATGCGCGTGGATAATCTTAATATCTGATGGCGTGATGAAACCCTCGTGAGGGAACACTCGGGGGCTGCACCGTATTGATCTTGCTGCTTCTCTTTCAGCCAACCCAGCCGCCAGCTGGCTGCACGCCCGCTCCTCCCGGAAAAAACGCTGCCCCTACACCAAATACCAGACCCTGGAACTAGAGAAGGAGTTTTTGTTCAATATGTACCTGACGAGGGACCGTAGACACGAAGTGGCCAGACTCCTCAACCTGAGTGAGAGACAAGTCAAAATCTGGTTTCAGAACCGAAGGATGAAAATGAAGAAAATGAACAAGGAGCAGGGCAAGGAATGAAAAAGCAGCAAAGCAGCACCCCTCCAACCCCTGTGCCCCTCTCTCGGGTTCTGCAGCAGTGCAACCCCCCTGTAGTGCTGCCAAATCCCCCCGAAACGAGGGAGAACACCCCCCCTCTCCCATTTCCCATCTCCACCTTTGCATGCGAGATGTTGCTTATTATTCTTTTTTCTTTTTTTTTTTTTTTTTTTTTGAATCTTCTTAACGTTACCACTTAGGAGGCAACTCAGCCAAAACTGCAGCTCCTTTTTGGGGACACACGCTGGGTTTTGTTTCTCTTTCCTTGTTTTCTTTTTCTCTTTCCTCCCCCCCCGCCCCATTTCTCTCTTTTCTTCTCCCTGCGGTGTTGAACACAGCACAGGCTCCTGTTGGAGCTGCAGCTTTCCCTGCTCACTTTTTCTCCGTGGAAAGCAAGACAACAAACACGACTGGCCACAATAAAACCAAACCCCAAACCCACCCCGGCCCGAGCCCCCAGCAAAGCAGGACAATGATTCCCTACAGACCACACGCTCACCCGCACTCACAGGCGCTCACACTCACTCACACTCACGCCTTGAGGTGGCCAAGCAACCAGACGATTTAATTAAACTACTGCAAGGCAGACACATTCGTAAGACTCGCCTTTAATTGCACCCAACAAATCATTTTCAATTCGCCAACTTTATTCCGGGGTAGTCGGTTAATGACAGCCCAGCTCCCAACTGGGGTTTCCCCCCTTCCTAAGCCCTCCCCCCCCCCCCTTTCCCCGTTATTTTACTTTTGTAGCTTGTTTTATTCTGCGGAATTTTGATTTGAATCGTGCTGTGGCAGAAATGTGACTTTGACCTGACAGTTTAGTAGGATCTTTCCAGGCAAACCTCCTCATCTGGTAGTTTTATACTGGGTCACTTGGAAGAAGAGAAAAGACGGGGAGGGAGGCGAGAGAGAGTGTGTGGGGGGCACTCTCAGAGCCGCATTGTAAATTATTTAGGAGAAAAAGGGGCGGAAGAACCCCTGCCAACTTATTCCTAACTTTTAGAGAAGAGGAAGAATGGGATTTTCTAGTTAAAAAAAACTACCTTAGTGGAGCTATCAGGGAGGGGAAGGTTGTGTTCTTAGCGCTAGATATTTATAATTTATTGTGAATTGACTTTTCCTAAAGCAGTAGGCTGTTGCAGAGATAAAGTGCCAACCCCAGCCTGTGTGTATTCCTTCCCCCCTCCCGTTTGCTGAGTCGCTTTTAATACTTGAATGTCGGTGGGGTTTTGGTGGGGTGGGGTTGGGGTGGGTTTTTCTGAAGCCCTGAGAGCTCCCGGAGCGTTTTCCCTCTGCCACCCGCTCGTCTCCGGGCCCCGGTGCCACCTCCAGGGCCTCCCCGAGGAAGGGACCTCGTCCCACGGGTGGCACCGGGGGCTCCTCTGGCTTCCTAATCCCCATCCTCGCCCCGGAGAGTCCCAAATGTGGAGCTCAGCGGTCTCGTGTCCTGCCGGCCGGAGCTGCTCTCCCATCTGACAGATCCGCTGGAGGTTCCTCCATCCCGCGCGGGTGGGACTGGTTCCCCTTTATCTCTGTAAGACTTAACTTTGTTTTGGGAAGGGAGGAGGGTGGGAGGGAGGGCCGGGTTGGGGGGGTTAGTTCCAGTCGATTATATGGTGGGTATTGTAAACTGTGTTCGTGGCTGTGTTTCTGTGAACGTTGGAGTTTTCTGTTTCTGCTGTGGCTTTTGAAGTATGCGCAGAGTTCTGCCGTCGATAGTGGATGGAAAATATCGAAATAAACCTCGCTCGTTTTCTTCGTGTGCAAACTTTGTATATTTAGCTGCCAGGAGGCTTTCTAGGAACAAGGCGAGTGGAAGGTGGTTTGTTTTAAGAGGGAACGTGTGGGGGGGAAATAGAGAAAAGACATTTTTTCTGCCCTGTATCTGAAGGAACCAGCGCAAATCTGTGTACAGGAGTGACTCGTGTACCCTTAGAGTCAGGTTTGGTGAGACCACTTTTATCTGCTCGGCAGAGGTTGCTCTGGAAGAAGCGATAGGCAGATTGGAGTTTTTGGGAAGTGTTCCTGCTTTCCCCCCCCCTCCCGCCACGACTCAGAGATAAGAACCAAGTAGCTGCGCCTCTGAAATTTCCACCACTTCAAATCCTCTTCACGGGATAAAAAAAAAAATAAAAAACCCTTTCCCTCGACAAGAAACCAGAGTTGAGGCATTTGAGACCATTCCTCAGAAAATTGGTCGGGTTTTGGTGGTTTGTTGTTGGTTTTTTAATGCCTGGACTTTCTCGTGTAAAACTTTCCAGGGTGAAGTGGCTCCTTGGGGGCTCCCAAATTTAACTGTTCTCTCGCCGGAGGGAGTTCAGGGTAACCAAACTTCACTCTGCATCCCGAAAGTGAATTAAAGGAAAGCTGTTTGGGAGGCATTTTGAGCTGCGGAGTTGGTGGCAGCAGGATCCTTTCCCTGAAACGGGATTCACTAAAAGAAAGAAATAAAAGAGAAAGAGGCAGTGGGTCAAAAAAAAAAAAAAAACCCTTTCAACCGCGTTTATGCTGGGAAAAAAAAAAAATCTAGTTTTGTTTGGTTCTTCCCTAGGATGGATGAATTCCAAATCTGCTCCGTGCTGAGCTGGTTTATTCCTCGTGTCTCGTGCTGAGTATGGACTTGCCTAAATCCTCATTGCTATATTTTCCAGAAGTGTTTCCGTGAGTTAATTGATGTTTGCAACCCATCGGCCACCAGGAGTTAGAAATGTTTTTGACTTTCCTTAGAATTGTGGTAAAGAGCGGATATTTTTAAGATGACAATATAAGGTTGTTTTTAAATAGAATTTAAAATGTTAGTTCATTTTATTAGGAAATATGCTCACTTAAAAAAAAAAAAAAAAAGTTGGAAAAAATGTTTTCTGTAGCATCAGCCCGGATGTATTTTCCAGAGATGTTTAATGCTCCAGAATAAAAATCGATTTTAGAACAACAACACCTATATGTCATTGTGTTATACTGCTTCATCCAAAAATCTCAGAAATGTTTTCATTGTCTTTTCCTGCTCGTTAAAGTGTATGCCAAGAATTCTTTTTTGCTTAGGTTTAAAAAAAAAAAAAAAAGCCCAGAGGAAATGGAAGTAATTCCACTCTGGAGTAGCAAGTGTTTCCCGGGTCCCACACAAACTTGCCGCTTTCCCAAGTCTTTTATTCTAATTATTTTTGCATTGTGAAATCGGAGATGGTGACTCTCCGATTACGTGGCTCGGCGGTCGATTGTTTGTTTGCTTGTTTATCTGTTTGGTTTTGAGGGTTTAATCCTCGCCTTCCCTCATCAGCCTTAGGGGACGGGGAGGGGTGAAAGGATTTGCTTCCTTTGCTTTATTTCCCCTTTCGCCCAAGGAAAAAAACTTCGCTCAAGGAAAATTAGAAACCCAAAACAAACAGTGGGAAACCCCACCCCGCTTTCCCTTCTTGGCTTCACCTCGGATTTGACACGCGGTTCCTTTTTCCAAGGGCTCAACCAGCAATTCTTATAATTCCGTCTCTAAATTCGTTTGACGTTTTATTGCTCATGAAGAAATACAAGTGCTTGGAAAGTGTTTCTATCTCTATATTAAGAAAAAAAAAAAAAAAAAAACAAACCAAAACCAAACAAATCCTAAGACCTGCTCAGCCCTGCAGGAAGCAGGTAGTGAGAAATATAACCAAGGATCTCTTTCCACTAATTTTTAACATAATGGGTGCTCTAAAGGGCAATATTTCACTTTTTTTTTTTAAAAAAAAACCCTTTCTTTGGGGCAGTTCTGAAAAGAAAACAAAAGAAGAAGAGAGATATTTGGAGCTTACAGAGGGAAGAGAGAGAAAGGGAAGTAACTTGTCATAAAAAAAGGAAAATTCAGTGCAGTGTGCTGCAATAAAAGAATATGACCGCTATAAAACTTTATAGGGTATAAATTTCTGAAGGTTAAGGAACTAAACGGCTGTAAAGGAAACAGTGCAAGAAAACTTTCAGGAACTCCTAAATTACTCCAACGACTTAGGAATGTGGGGAAACCCAACGTGTAAATGCTTTTGCTTCTGTTTCAGTCACAAAGTTCTCCTCTGTTTCTTTCTTTACTTTTTCTTTTTTTTATTTTTTCTTTATTTTCCCTAAGGGAAGCGGTAGTTAAAAAATAAGGTGCGGGGGGGAAGAGAAAAGGTGGGGAGGGACTTTTGTTAATTTATTCTTCTCCTGCAGATGCCGTGAAAATCCAGCGCTCTGGATGATTCCCTTTGTTCTTTTTATTTTCTTCTTCTTCTTTTTTTTTTCTTTTTTTTTTTTTTTTTTTTTTTTTTTTTTTTTTTTTTTTTTTTTTTTTTTTTTTTTTTTTTTTTTTTTTCTTCTTCTTTTTACCCCCCCCTCCTTTTTTTTTTTTTCTTTTTTCTCCCTTTAAAGCAATTCCAGGCCGCCAGAATTCCAAGGCACGCACACACCACCAGCAGCACAGGCAGCCCCCACACTCACACACTCGAAGTTCTGGCGAGACGTCTGGGCTGGGGAAGCTCTTTATGAGTTTACAGCCCTGGCCTTCCCCCCCCTCCCTCCCCGACCCCCTCGGCAGCAGAATGACCAATTGTTTAGTCTCGGAATTTGAAACAATAGCGGTTTTCAAAAGCAAACCCACTTTGCCTCTTTTATTGCCGCGATGGTGAAGCTTTAAAAAAAAAAAAAACAAAAAACAAAAAAACACCAAACAAAAACCAGCACTGCGAGGAGGACAAAAAAAAAAAACTCATTGGGGTTTTTTTTCCCCTCTTTTTTTTTTTTTCCTCTCTTTTTTATCTCCCCAGGTCCGAGCGGGTTTTTTCCCCCCCGGGTTTTTCTCCCCCTTCCCTCGGTTTTCCCAGGGCTCTCCTGCAGTTCCGCGCGTGGCCGCGAGGTGGCGGCGTTGCTCCACGCTAGACACGCGCGCCCCCCCTGAGCGGAAACTCCGCGAGTTCATTATCCGGGCCCTGGATGAACCCACAACCCCCCCCGGCATCAAATAGAGGGTTCAGCACGGCCCTTTCCCCCCGGGTTATACCTGACATCTCTTTTCCTCCGCCTGGGTAAATTATCCTGGCTTTAAAAAAAAAAAATAACATAAAAAATGAAAATTAAAAGTACTGGCAGCAGCGGAGAGGGGAGGAGGAGAGAGATGGGACGAGCATCTATTTGGAATGTTCATTTAGAGGGGGAATAAAAAAAAAAAATTTAAGAAAGAAGGCAGGTAGGGTTTTGTCTTCTGCTGGTGCTAGTGGAGGTGAGAGGGTGGCTTAATTAGCCCAAACCTGAATATTCGCGTTTGAGGGACTCAAAAAGAGAGCTCCAAGGTTTTGGGGAGGAAGGGACGCACAGAATCAGGATTATTTTTCCCCCACTGACTCTTTATCTTTGCTGTTAGGGTGACCTGTGCTTTCTCGGTCCAATGTTTTATATGTTTTATAATTCCCAGCCATGGCCGAAAAAGAATAACCCCCACCCAACATCTGCTTTTTGGAAGTGAAAAGGGTCGGTTTTGGTATAGCTGCTCCTTCTTTTGGCCATGCTGCTGCTCTTTGCCCAAGATCTTCACTTAACAGGTTTAGGAATATTTTTAAACGCTACAAACCAATAAATGAATCCAAAAGGCTCTTAAACACCACGGTTTGGGATGCACATAAATACATCACTGATGCTGCAGCAGCAATGTCAACTTTTAACTCCACTTTTATTTTGGCCTTTGCTTCTTCGAAATTGCAGGAGGAAAAAAAAATAATTATTCAGGCGTTCTAATCCTTCCAATGAGGTCGGAAGGAATGGTGGCAATAATTTCAGCGCAGGTTTTCTCTCCAATTGTTGCGAACGGGCATTTTCTGACTAAATGTTTCTCCGAAGTTCCATCAGAAAACACTCCCGTTCCCCGATAAGCTGCGTTCTGGGGGAGAATGGAACAATTTAAAGCCATGCAAACAAACCAGATTGGGGCGAGAGGCGAACTTTCGGCATCTCCAGACTCTGTTTAAACCCATAAAATGAAATACGAAGGTAAACAGAAAGAGAGGGGGGAAACGAAGAAAAATCTCGCCCTTGTGCATCCAGTAAAAGGCAGAACAGTGAAAACTTCAGGTTTGCCCAGGAAAGGATTTGGGGTTCTTTTTTTTCTCTTTTTCCTTTTTTCCCTTTTTCCTTTCCTTTTTTTTTTTTTTTTTTTTTTTTTTTTTTAAATCCTCTGAATTCAAATAAATCTTTCCTCCGCTGGGTATTTATAAATTATCTCTCACAGACACTCACCCGGCTCACTCACACACATCCCCGCTTGCTTTTTTTCTTATAATAGAAACATTTTCCTTTCATCAGGAATCCGAGTACAGTAGAGGGATGATTTAAGATCAGCCATTGATTTCTGGGGCATTGGTGAGTTACCATCACATCATGACCATAAAATTCTACTGCACTTGATAAAAATGTTAACTTCCAAGAACAACTTCGCTCCCCGCCTTTCTGGGTCCGGGAGGAATGGGAATTCCTGCAATTTTTTGCTTTACAAACTTCAGGAGATGGGATTGCGGCTGTAAATACACATGGAAGAAGAAACTTCTTTTCTGAAATTACTTCAGTCGATTCAGTTGTTTGGTTTGGTTTTTTTTTTTTTTTTTCCCTTGAATATTCCAGCATCTCCACGCCAGGCTGCAAAGCTCTATTTACTTCTGTGCACCATTTCGGGGCTTTTATGTTCAAAGATGAAACCAAAATCTGCTCAATCGACAATAAAAGTGTTGGGAAAAATAAAATGTTAACTTGTCTTTTAGGGGGGAAAAAGCCTTAATTATTCCACTGCAAGTACTCCAACAACAATAATTACTTGAAAAGGCTCTTAGACTCGGCTGAAATTATCCCTACACAAAATAAAGGAAACGTATTTACTTAAATTATTTCTCTAAGGATGGTTTTAAAGTTTTATTCCGTTACTATCTTTGTTTTCTTTCTTTCTTTCTCTTTCTTTCTGCCTTTCTTCATTCCCTGCCTATTCCCACTCTTGATTTTAGTGGATTTTTTTTTTTTTTTTAATTCCCAAAGCCCTGGCAAGACAGGCTAACCGAGGCATCCCAACTTTTCCCTCTTTTCCATGCTGTGGAGGTCGAAAATTGTCCCTCAGCTGAAGGTGGGCAGGAGTGGAACCCTCTCTAATTCACCTTTCTCGTGGCAAAACCCGCGCAGAGGGATGCGATGGGAAGCAGCAGAAATCCACCCAGGGCAAAAGGAAAGGGGGGGAAAAAAATTTAAAATAGAGGTTTAAAAGAGTGTCTTTAACTCCTCTTGAAGGTGGAAGGGTTGGAGAATAAAGCTGGCATTGCGAGGGGCTTGCAGGGGCGTCCTGGGGGTTGGAGAGGCTGGGGCAGCGCTGGGGTTGGGAGGGTTTGGAGTCGTTATTAGCTGAAATACGCCTCGGTAATATTTGCTGACTGCGATAAATGAATTTGAAAATCTACCCCCTGTGTGTTTAGACGGTGGAAAATTGCAGCGTTGGCATCTTCGGGGGAAGTTTGCACCGTTGTTACCAAATGCCAGTAAAACAAAAAGCCTCTCTCCCTCTCGCTCCCCCAGCCCCCGCTTCTCCCCGGTTTTCATCCCCAAGGATCGGGTGAAATAAAGAAATAAATGGTGGTTATTGAGGAGGGGTGAGGTGGGGAAGGGCCATCGGTTACTGACCAGAAAGGTTCTGTTCGGGAGGTGATAAAGCCACACAATACTTTTAGTTCCCAATCATCCCCAACCACATCTTGAGCAAGTCCTCGGCGGGGGAGGAGGAGGAGGAGGAGGCAGGGAAGGGGCTGCGGGAAGAGACACAAAAAGTCAATGTTATATATGAAAAACTATAATCATTTAAATTCAATATTGACACCTCGACATCTCGCTGTAATGCGGACGGGTCCAATCGAAACCTCTGGTTTATAGCAGTGGAGGAACGAACTCGTAAAATCCTAACGGCTTTTATGTAGTGCGGTATAAACAACAACAACATCCCCGGCTTTATGGCGTTTTATAGTTTGTTAAACAGTTTACAGCCTTTTTTGGGGCTATTACAAATGCAATTCCCTTCATGTGATAGTTAAACCTTTATCAATAATAAGGAAATTGATCATTAAAATGTTAAATATGACTACCTCGTTTGTTTTAAAATATGTTTAGGGTAAGAAGCTGTATGATTTGATAACTTGTATTAAAATACCAATTACATTTATAGGACCTTTTAAAACTGGTAGCAATTAAATCGTGTTCTTTTACAGTTTTCCAAAGCGACCCTGACATTTAAAAAGGCTAAAACTGCCTCGTTAAAATTTTGAAATTAACGACTGCGAGCGCTTCTCTTTAATTTTCCAACACTCCCCAAAAATCAATCTTTTGGGTGGTCTAGGTACGTGATTTGTTGTGAGGCGAGCGATATCTCATTAATGTAGGTAGTTAAACATATTTAATCCGTATATTCACCCCACCTCCTTCTTCCTTCCCCTCTCGCTCCCTCTCTCTCTCTCTCTCTCTCTCTCTCTCTCTCTCTCTCGCTCCCTCTCCCTCTCTCGCTCCCCCTCGCTTGCTTTTCCTTCTTTATTCTCTCACACTCTTCCTTTCACAATCATGCGGTGCAGAGTCCGTGTGGAGTAAGGAGAAGCCAATAGGATGAGGTTTTGGTAATAGATGCAAATGATCATGAAAAGACACTGCAAAATATGAAACAACTCATTTGCGCTGAAGTAAATCACTGAAAACTGTTTATGAACTGGCATCTCTTCTTGGAAATGTAAAGCGAGAACTCTTTAAGTGGCGATTTTTTTTTTTTTTTTTTTTTTTTTTAGGGGTGGGGGGGAGGAAAGAATTCAATATCATGCAGGCTTAGAGTTTTGATTATATCCTCCTTTTATATTCCTGGAAATCACAAACTGTCGTTGCTTAGCATCTTAGCGCTTTCTTTTTTTGCTAATAGATTCCCGTGGTCTGCTTTGGGTGGCTTCTCTTTTTTTTTTTTTTTTTTTTTTTTTTTTTTTTTTTTTTTTTTTTTTTTTTTTTTTTTTTTTTTTTTTTTTTTTTTTTTTTTTTTTTTTTTTTTTTTTTTTCCCCTTTTTTTTCCCCCCTTTTTTTTTTTTTTTTATAAATTTTTTTTCTTCCTCCTCCAAACCGAACGTTCTTATTTAAATTAAAATGAGCTCTTATTTTGTCAACTCACTCTTCTCCAAGTACAAAACCGGGGACTCCTTGCGCCCCAATTACTATGACTGCGGGTTCGCTCAGGACCTGGGGGGCAGACCCACGGTGGTGTACGGCCCCAGCACGGGGGGCACCTTCCAGCACCCGAGCCAGATCCAGGAGTTTTACCACGGAGCATCCTCGCTCTCCAGCTCCCCTTACCAACAGAATCCCTGCGCCGTGGCGTGCCATGGGGACCCCGGCAACTTCTATGGCTACGACCCCTTGCAAAGGCAGAGCCTCTTCAGCGCGCAGGAGTCGGACTTGGTGCAGTACACGGACTGCAAGCTCGCTGCCAGCGGCCTCGGAGAGGAGGCGGAGAGCTCCGAGCAGAGCCCTTCTCCGACCCAGCTCTTCCCTTGGATGCGACCGCAAGGTGAGGCGAGATGGAAAGGACGGCGAGGAGGCATTTCCTGAGCCCATAAAGTACCCCCCTCGCTTTCTTTCTGCCCCTCTCGGCCGCTCGCTTTCTTTCGCTGCCTTTTTCTTCCCCGGTGACTGTATTTTACTGCTTTATGGGGGTAAACTTTTGCACTTGTAAATTGCTTTATAGTTTAATTACCCTGAAGGAGACCTTTTCTTCTGGAGGCTGAGCGAGCCGGGCTTTCTGTGGAAGGAAGCGTCCTTAAAGTTTATGGCACTTTTATAGCCTTAAAAAACCCCTTCATTTTTGGTTGGCGTTTGATTTGGGATTTCGGTGGTGCTGCCTGTTCTCCCGGGGCTGCAGCTATTTATTTATTTTAATAATATTTTTAGGAGTTGGGTTTTTTTTTCTTTTGCGGGGGTCCCAAAGTGCCGGAATCTGTTGTTGTTGTTGTTGTTGTTGTTGTTGTTGTTGTCGTGGCGGTGCTTCAGGTAATAATAAGTGTGCAAAGTGCAGGCTGCTCTGGGTGGGCTGGTGGGTGACCCCCCCCCCCTCCTTCTCCGCCACCATCACCCCTTTCCTTTATAACCATCTTCCCTTTTAAAATATTCTCCAGGAGCCTTTCCCTCGCCCTCTTCGCTTCCTGCCTTTACTCCTGCGAGTCCTTTCTTCCTCCCCCTCCCCTCCTGCGTGTTGGGAGTGTGTGCGAGCTGTGTGTGCTATTCCCGAGCCTGGTTTATGTATCTCTCAACCTCCTTCTCCTCTTCCCCTCTCCCACCCAACCTTTGCAATTCCCCAGCAGCCGCTGGACGGAGGAGGGGGAGGCAAACCTACAGCCGCTACCAGACCCTGGAACTGGAGAAGGAATTTCTATTTAATCCCTACCTGACCCGCAAACGGAGGATCGAGGTCTCGCATGCCCTGGGATTGACAGAAAGGCAGGTCAAAATCTGGTTCCAGAACAGGAGGATGAAATGGAAAAAGGAAAACAACAAAGACAAGTTTCCCAGCAGCAAATGCGAGCAGGAAGAACTGGAAAAACAGAAAATGGAAAGAGCCCAGGAGGTGGACGAGGAAGGGGAAGCACAGAAGGCAGACAAGAAATAAAAGGATTTTTAAGGACTGAAAGGCAAGCGCTGCTGGGGTGGAAGAGCCCCCGAGCCCCACGTTAATGGCAGTTAATGTAAGGGAGGGGTGGGGAAAAAAACAACAATGCATAGAAAAGAGAAAGGAAAAACCCCCTTTTATTGCTGTAAAACAATATAGCTGTAAGCACCACTTTCCTGATTATCCTTTGATACAATGAACAGTATGCAAAAGTGATCGGGAGGTCTCTCCTGCCTTTTGCCAGTTATTAACTAGTGGTAGTGTAACGCAATAGCTTATGTAAAACATGACTGTGAAATTTTCTCTCTCTCTCTCTCTGTCTTTCTCTCTGTCTCTCTCTTCTTTCCTGGGGGGTGGGGTGGGGGGGTTGGTTAACGTAGCTTTCAATGCTATAGGAGTTACGTGAAATTACGTTTGTGCACTTTTTATTTTTTTTTTTTTTTAATTTTTATTTTCCACCTTTTTTTGTTGTGGTTTATCTGTATGTACTGGAGGTAGCTATTGAAACAAACATCCCAACAACATGAAACTGCCTATTTATGCTCTAGTTATCTCTCTCTTTCTCTCTCTTCCTCTCTTTACTTTCCCTGCTGTTCTTTTCCTTGGTTGAGTATTTTTTTTCTTTTCTTTCTTTTTTTTTCCCCAATTTTTAAGTGTATCTTCCAAAAAAGGGAAAAAAAGAAAAAAATACCAGAAAAAAAAAGCATTTTTCTCTCCTTTAGTTAGCATGCGCACAGTGAAGCAAGTTGTAAAGTGATCTTTAGGTTAACTGTGAAAAAGAATGTATACTGTATACGTGAATTACTTTATTGGGGGAACTAATGATATATTTTGTTGTTCTTTCATCACTTTGTTCTATTGTCTAAACCTGGAAGCGGCGGAAGAAAGTTACAATAAAGTTTACAAGCGAGAATTCCGTGACATCATTCTTTTACCCTGCTCCATTTCCTCCAGGACCACTTTGATAGAAAGGAAATAAAAGTCAATTGTGTGGGAGCTGCAGCCCTGGCCATCAAAGACTTCAGTGCCCGGAGATGCTGGGGGGCTGCGGGCCCGGGCAGGGGCTGGGGCCGGGGAGCTGCTGCCTGCGAGCCGCGGGGAAGGGGAGGGGGCAACTGCCATGGCTTCTGCTCTTGTTGTTGTTCCCAAAAGTGCCCGGGTGGTGACAGGTTGGGAGGCTGTGTGGAAATCCTTCCTGAAGGTAACGTGCCTTGTTTTGTGCTTGGTTGTGTTTTTCCCCCTTCTTTCCCCCTTTCTCTTCCCTCCTCTCCCCATCTCTCCGTGCCCTCCCCGCTGCCCCCTCCAGACTCAGCCCAGCTCTGGGTCTCCCCTTCCTTTCCTCCCACTCATCCCGCGGTAAATCCCCCACATCGTCAGTCGCGCAGCTCAGCTGTTCTCTGCTCCTTCGCCTCTCGAGCCGCCCTGCCATGGCCAGAGAGGGGATAACCTTGGGGAAGGAGAAGCGGCACAAACCCAGGCGCACATCCACCATTGTCTGCTTTTCCTGCCTGTAAGACTTTCCTTCTTTCTGCACATCCTCCTCCCCTTATTAAAAAAAAACAAAACAAAAAAACAAAAAAAACCCCAAACCCGAAGCAGATCCCATTTTGGAAGGTCTCTCTGCTTCTCCAGCAGAAAGCAAATCAGCCAGCTGGTAAGGTTTTACTTCTGACTGTAATTGAGTCCTGCAGAAGCGCTGACACGCCAAACAAGGGATCTGTACACTCTTTATTTTTCGCAACAAGAAAAGCAAATGCCAGCTCAATACGGAGCTCAAAGCCTGTGGCACTGGAATAAATTAAATATAGAGCTGAATGGCATTGGAGGGTGGGGGGGAGAAGAAGCCTAAAACTATTAGGTATCAATGAGACATTTGTCTTTTTTTTTTTTGTTTTTTGGGGGGGTGAGGAGCGAGCGTCAAGGGGGGAGAGAAGGGAATTATGTACAGTCTTGAGAAAAAGTAGCTCAGAGCCGAGGAAATGGTGTGAAGGAGGGAATTTTAGACGGGATCAATAGAGGGATAAATAGAGCTCCCTTCCCTTTCCTCCAGCAGAGAGAGACCGAGAGGGAGTCGCTGTTTTATCAGCAACGTGCTTTTTACCCCCCTCCCCTCTTTTTTTTCTTCTTTCTCCCTCGGTCTAAGCTGAAAACTGATTACAGGTTGCTTATCGACTCCAGCACAATTTCACCCCTTCCAGCATAGATCTTGGAGGGTTTTATATCGCATCAATTATTTATCATATTTTATAAATCCAGCCGCACAGTCTCGTGCCCCCGAGGAGGGGGCGGGCGGCGATTGGCGCCGCAGCAGCCACGTGCCCGCGCGTCACAAGGGCCGGGAGGAAAAAGGCTCCTTTTTGGTGTAAATCTGGACTCTAATTCCGTAATATATCACGGTACCTCGTAAAACCGACACTAAAACGTCCCGACCTACAAATCACCCGGCCAAATTATGAGTTCATTGTATTATGCGAATGCTTTATTTTCTAAATATCAAGCCGCAAGTTCGGTTTTCCCATCCGGAGTCTTTCCCGAGCAAACTTCTTGCGCTTTCGCCTCCAACACCCAGCGAGCGGGGTATGGGGCCGGATCCACGCCTCCCTTCGCCGCCTCCATGCCCGGGCTCTACTCCAGTGGCAGCGCCGTGCACCCCCAGCCCCCCAGCATGTACTCCTCGGGCTACGGCCTGGAGCCCGGCTCCTTCAACATGCACTGTTCCCCTTTCGAGCAAAACCTCTCCATGATGTGCCCGGGAGATGCCTCCAAGCAGAACTGCAGCAAAACGGACCAGAGGGACTCAGATTTGCAGAGCGACAGTAACTTCCGCATCTACCCCTGGATGAGGAGCACAGGTAAGCCCCCGCCTCCCTAAAGAAAGGAGCGCGGGGTCGGGGAGGGGGGCGAGGGGGTGGGGGGAGTGTAAATTATTTGATGGCATGCACAGGGGGTGGCGGAGGGGGAGGGGGGAATTGTCCCCAACTCCTTTCATGACGTTTCACTGAAAACGCATCTTCAAAAGGCAGAGAGCAACACACCACCCCCCCTCCAACCACCCCCCCGCTCCATAAAGCCATCCTTTTAGCTTTAAATATTTATTAGTGTTGCCGGGGCTGTGTATGTGCCATGCACGAGGCAGTTTGTCTTGGAGGGGACAGGCAGAGCTGCAGAAATAATGGCCAGCCCCTTCTTCTCCTGTATTTACAGGATGGAGGTTGTGCCACCCCCGCGTAGATAGAGATATGGATCCTGAAGGAAACTGTTTATGGGAAACGCTTGCAAGCTCTGTTTGTTTTCTGTTAGATGGCAAAACGCTGCTTTGCCAGCCCCTCGCGGTGTCCCAAACACCGCAGCTGAG
>NW_020956453.1:0-117613 GCF_003031625.1 Empidonax traillii
ACTGCATAACGCTGCATGTGATGTGATATCACTTGAACTTCCACTGGTTTGGGCTAAGAAAAACAGTTCATATTTAGCTGGTTTACCATTTCTGGGAATCTCCTTACAAACTTAACATGGTCAGACACAGACATCTTCAACCCTCCATTCAAATAACTAACTCACACTTATCACTCAGTCTGACATGTTCTCTGGAAGATCATATCATAAAACTCCTCCTGATAACTATGACAAAGGACACAAAAGTCAAATCTCTCAACTCCTAAAACGGAAAACAGAACTCACAGTAACTCATACACTGCAAAGCTACCTAATAGCTACCTAATAGCTTTACTATTGATTTTACAAGTGTATTTTCACTAGTGAGGTGCAAATTTTGACCTTGACTTCCTTCACTACTCATGCAATTATTGCACTTGAAATGCTCTACGTACCTTTATCCTACCACCACTGAGTTCCTCGCTAAGTCGCAATCTCGCATCCACTACTCTCTTCAAATCCCTTTGCAGTCGTCGTCCAAAGTCCCTGAACATCGTGGATCCTCCTGAGAGAACCACATTCTGTGCAGAAATTAAAGACACATGCTGTAAATCCAGCTTCAAGCAAGTTTCCCAACAGCCAATGCTGCAGATGTGACTATTTGGACCTTACCATCATAAGGGAGCTGACAAGGTACACAGAACACCTTTCACTTCATCCTATTTAAAGAAGCCTCATGGTCCCCTACTTACTTTTTTTCTCCTTTAAATACTTTTATGTAGCAAGTGTTATTACAAAAGATGATTCCATTACAACAGTGAGCTAGTACCCCACATGTGCAGAGCAGCAAAAATAAGACACTACATCAAGAAATTTCCCAGGGATGCTCATAGTAAGCAGTTTTAGCCCTGACACCAAATAAAGTCTCAAGCCTCTTCATACCACCTTAGGACTCAATTTTGTTGAGTTGTTTTTTTTTTATTTATTTTAAGAGTTAAACTTCCAAACATAGCAACCAGCAAGGTCAATGATTCTTCAAAAAGGCACCACTCCTCCACAGAGGACTGCAGCACAGAGAAAGGTACGATGCCTTTCTCCTTGCTTGGCTGGTATTACCTAGTTTTCAGAGCAGAACCAAAAACCTCTCAGCCTGGACTTGTACTTGGATTCTAAACAGGGGGTTTAGAACATCCCATCCCCAATCCTGATAACATTGCAGCATCACAGACTAACACAGAAGTCATTTCAAAGGTGGGGGATTCAAAACAGGAACACTAGCAGCAGCAAAAATGCAATTAATAATCAGAAAAAAATGAACTCTTTGTGACAAAATTCACGTGTACCCCTGTACAGTGCTGCAACTGCAACCCCAAGTGCCAATTAGCACTTACTAAAACCACTCATATGCCTTAGACACACGTCCACAAGGAATTCAGATTAGGAGTTCATCATACACAAGTCAAAGGATTATCTCTCAATAACAGTTTTTGACACTGCAGACCGAGACTGTGCATGTAATGAAAGAATCCCTGACCCACTGTTTTCAGCCTGCACAAGAATCTTAAGAGTCAAAGACATACATAATAAGCACTCAAAGTGCAGATGTAAGTGCTTGGAGTTTATGCAACAGATAACAAAGAAAATCTTGTTTGTATCTTGTAAAGTGAGAAGAAAGCTGTTTGTTTATTCATGAAAAAAATCCCTGCACATCATAAAAACCCATTACAGTAGGAAAAACTCATTTCTTCACAGCTTCAGATTCTCACAGTATAAAAGAATGCATAACAAGGCAGGTGTGCTTAAAATAAAACCACATGTCCCAATAACGTTACTGAAACACTTCCTAAAAGAAAGAGGAGGACAGAGAAGAGGAAAGGAGCCACAGGCATAAGCAGGAGTCAGAAATCACAGTTGGCCCTAAAATTAAATTAGGAGGGAGACTCCCCCTGCTCCCCCTCATACACAAGAACATCTCTTCCCCTGCCTCAAAGTGGTCACGCACTCCACATGGGAAAAAAAAATTGCTAATAGGGAAAAAAAGACAACAACCAACCTGAGTGATGAAATAGCAATTAAAAAGATGCCATCAGAAAATATTACCTGGAGATAATGAAGTTGGCGAAGACTGTGAAAGCAGTAATTCTATTCAAAGCAAATTAAACTTCAAGCATACTCCATAAAGTGGACAAAGCTAGCACTAAAAATAGATTTCAGAACACACCTGAAAATATTTTTTCAAAGACATTCAAGACCAATTCATACAACTATAGAGTTGGCAGTAACACTGGGATGATCTTTCCATCCAGTTAGTTATCATTCCAGAGTTAGAGGATAAAAGGTTACACCTTCGACTTTCAGAGTATGATTATTCAAATACTTCTACACACTGAAATCAGTTTAACAACACAGTGGCCAAGGAGAACAGGAGTATCAGGGTCCACATGTTGAAAAGATGAGTCACCTAACTATCACATATCTGGACAAGCCAAGCCAAGCAGGACTTCGGATATAAGTTAATTATATCCAAAATACCAACTGACACCAACTGTCATTACAGGATGGTTTATTACACAGTCACAGTTCCCCTGCTCTGTACACTTCTTGTCAACACTGGACCAAATCCCTGCTAACTCTTTAGTAAAAGACTTTTCACATACAGGTTTTGGTAAGTTATCTCAACCTGGCAGGTCAGAGGCCTGGTGCTCCTCACTCACAGTGAAAACAGAATCCACATACAGTCCCCACCCCTCAAGCACCACACCCACCACTCACAAAGGACTGATCAAAGGTCGAAAAAGATGGTCAGATTAAAAAAAAAAACAACAACAACAAAAAAACCCAAAAGACAAGCAAGAATCTACCCCCTACCCTCACAAATATCTTCTCTAGAATAAGTGAGTAATTCCAGTAACTATTTAACAAAAAACCTCACAATCAAGCACGTTGAATATGTCTGTTGAGCAAGCTTACTAGTGAAGGCTAAGCTTTCAGCCTGCCGGGGAATTCTCTGGCCTCCCAGAAAAAGGCATCAAGCAAATTAGTCTTTAAATATCTGTTTCCAGCTGATTCCTTTAGAGAAGATTTCTTCTGATCTTACTGTGCTCAAACAGACTTTGGCTGGTTTAACAGCTCTAAGCAGTCCACATATTTCTCAGCTAACACCAATTATCATACCTGCTGATGAAAAGAACCTCTAGATGATTTTTACTTTTACAGCTAACTGGTTGAAAATTAAAGTTGTTTCAAAGGAATGTGTTCCCTCAGAAGAGAGAGGTGAAGACCCTCCACACACCTGACAAAGTTAACCATGAGAAGTAAATAATGAAAGGGGGGGATTTCTGGAAGGAGACCAGGGGAGTGGATAGCAATCATAGAACCATTAAGGGTGGAAAAGACCTCTAAGATCACTGAGATCAACTCAGGAGGGCTGGAAAGAAATTTCTCCCTTCTCATCCCTATCCTTTGCTTCTCTTCTGAACTCTGTGATACTGAGTTTGTCTCTGCACCATTTCTGGTACTATGCTTAGACAGAGTAATCTTGCAGAAATATGAAGTTATTCAAAAAAAGCAACCCGGTTCCTCTAACAAAAATCTCTAGCTAAATCAAATTTACATAAAATTTCTAAAAACTTAAATTAGGTTCTGTAGAACTTGGCACTACCAAATAGAAGGTGCTGAACTGGTTTGTGCATCTTCACACTGTACTGTGGTGTAAGCACACTCTCAGCTGGACAATTTAGACTTTGCAGCACTAAACTGAAAAGCATCCACTGCTTTTTTTTTTTGATTAATAAGAACAACACATCCCAATTTCCCTTCCTTACAATTCACAGCCCAAATTAACGTTAACATTACATGACCAGACCACCAGAGACACGTAATGAGAGGAATATATAACCGTTAATAAAAGTTATTATGGGTAAAAGCTGGAAGGTTCACAACTGAGTCAAGCACGTTATTAGCAAGAAAATCAATTAAGCTCTACACACCTCTGTTAATTTGGTTAAAACAGGTTTGCCAGCACAATATGGAAAGTATAAGAAGAAATATTGTACATACCAAACAAGAAGAAGTAAATGTATTGTGAGAAACAGTATTTTTAATATGTTTACTTTTAATGATGAAGAAACCTTTTCTTCTCTCCTTAAAATCATGATTTTCAATGTTCATTTAACAGTTCAAGTAATAGCAAAAGATTTCAGCATGACTTACAGTCGTGCTGTTCTGCAGAAATACACCTCAGACACAAAAGGAACCAGAAAATCCTGCACACGTGTTGAGCTACTGTTAAACCAACTAGCTAGGGTAAAGTTAAAAATGTAATTACAGCTGGGACAGGAATAAACAGGGCTTCTCCTCAGTACTCCCGTCCTTCACTGGCATGTTAATCAGTTGGAGCTTCCACTCGAAGTAGCCTAAATACCTTTCCCACGTCCTGCTATCAGTGCCAATACGATGTGAACCCCCTGGCCTGGAAGCCTCTCCAGCCTTTCCTCACCCTCAGAGCCGCCTCGCCCTGCTCGGAGTCACTGAGTCCTTGTGCTGGAGCACACATCAGCAAACCCAGTTGAACAGTGCCACCTACCCACCACGCTGAGCAGCTGGAGCTGTTATCACACCGAGTATTTCTATTTGCCAGCAATTCAGGTCAGCAGTGACAGGAAGGGGGTGTTTTACCACCCTGTCAGCCTCCCGCGCCCCAGATCTCTCCAGGCCTTTGAGGACGGGCTGTTACAAGCTGGGCAGCCAACAGTTTAACTTGCTAAGTGAATGCTGACACAAGTGCAGTCCAAATCTTAATTGCAGTAACAAGCTCAAGTTCACTACTTGTCCCCAATAGCTCTGCATACCCAGTCAAAACATCACCTTCTCTAAGAGTCAATATTGTTAAAATCCTGTGCCCATGCACGTGTGTTTCAACAGAAAATCTGGATGTTTCATCTACAATAAAACACCACACTTGCCAATACACTGCAGTCCCCACCTTATGCAGTGTTTTCAGCTCGAGAAGCAGGCTTAAAAGTTGGAGATCAAGGATGTTACCAGTTGATCCGCCATTATCTGATTCATGAACATTTTAACAGGCTTGGCTAGGATATGTCAGAGATATTTCTGACTGAATTTACCTGGTTTCAGATGTCGTTTATCTTAAATTCTTTCACTCGTATATTTGTGCCAAAAACACAGTAGAGGAAAGTTGAAAGAAGTCAACTGCTGGAACAGCCAGTGACCCTACACTTAATATGCTTTGTACTGGGGTAAGGCACAGACCTTGGAACTGTTAATACTGTTCTCATCTAAACTCTGGGAGAACCTGGGGAGAGGCTCTGGATGGGGGAAAGGGAAGATGAAGCAGAGTGTGGAATAAAAGTGACAGTTTCTGAACTCGTTACTAACAAAAAAAAAAATCTGCTTTTATTAGAATACCAAGAAGTTTTTAGAACTTTTGAAAGCCCTTTGCCCACCTTTAAAGTTATTATAACTACATTCACTGGCAGATTGGTTTTTGACACTAAGTGTCAAAACTCGTGCCCTAACTGACAAACACTGGGACAAGTTTCAGAGCATTTCCTGGTTGAAAAGAGATTTTTAAATAGCAACTAATCTTGAAAATTTTCAACACTAGCATCTGCTGTGGCTGTACCACAGAGCAGATATTCACCACCGTGTTCAAGAGTTACACTGTGTTCAGTAGGGTGCTCACAGGAACTTGAAAGCTGGGGAAAGGACCTCGTTGTTGTGCAGACCACAGTCCCCACCGTACTACTGCACTCCCCCTATAATTTCTCTGCATTTCTGTGATATCAGCTATACTCCATATTATATTATCAGGTAAGTATAAGGAAAGTCTGTGGAACAATACTTTAAGAAAAAAGGAAGCTACAGAGTTCTTAAAAAAAAAACCAGAACTAGATGAACTATACACCATTTTTCCCAAAGAATGCCAAGGGTGATGCAATGTCTCATTGAGGCCCCCAAAAGCAGCATTTCTAGCTGCATGCAGGACGAGGTAATTTTTCAGTGGAGTTCACTACATAGGAACAATTAACACAGCCAGAATGCTAGATTATTTCAGCCATGTGGTAAGATTCAAAAATTATCTCCTGTATAATTTCATTTGCGCACTCACTTTAAATTTCATTCTATTTTCCGAAGATTTGAGTTTGCAAACCAAAAAAAACCCCAAAAAAACCACCTACAAACAAACAAACAGCCCACTCTCTAATGACCCTGTAAACAGTGGTCCAGAGTGAGATCCTTTTCTGGATCAATGCTGAAACCAGGACTGACATCCCTTCAGCTGGGTCAACACTGAAACCAAAATTAGCATCCCCTCAGCCAGAATGACTCTGGAACCAGGACTGGTGACATCTTTTTCTCTCTCTTTTTCTCTCTTTCTTTCTTTAATTCAACTCTCCCTCTTTAATTCCTCTCTTCCCTTTCACCCTACTCCTTTATCCAAAACCCACTGCTGTGTGCTTATACAGTAGGTCAGGGACTAACACACTCATGTCCATGCCAAGTGTGTAATTTATTACTAAAACTTTCTGACTGTTTGCAGACTCTCTGACCTTTATCCCTCCTTTCAGCCAACGAGCATTTACAAATCTGAGGTGCTTCCTTCCTCTTGCTGTCACAGATCTGTTGTCACAGATCTGGCTGAAGAAGTCAGTCTTATGAAGGTTCTGCTGGTCCAAACAGCAACATGAGGTAGGTTAACTGGCCTTGTAAAAGAGATGTTGATCAGACTGGGAAACAGGGATAGTGGCTATAGAAACTCAGAAAGAAAAATACCACAGGACATCAAAAGATGGGTTGTGAAACAATGATTCAAAGGCTACATACTACATAAAATCAGTAAGAAGTGTACTCTTAGGTATTTTCTGCAGGAACACAGAGGAAGAATCCAAATGCAT
Organism: Empidonax traillii; assembly: GCF_003031625.1. Classification (NCBI taxonomy): domain Eukaryota; kingdom Metazoa; phylum Chordata; class Aves; order Passeriformes; family Tyrannidae; genus Empidonax; species Empidonax traillii. The sequence continues at coordinate 6,897 of NW_020956453.1, forward strand.
TTGATGGAAACCCAGCTGCAAAGCACAGGGGCCTTGGTTGGCCACCACACTGCAATTGTGGGCAAGAGAAACTGATAAACCCCAGAGCTAAGAGAAAGTATGAGTGGATTATTTCTGCATCCATACACTGTTTTAAACAGTGAGAACAGAGATGCTCAACCCTTTGCAGCAACCTTGATGAAAGAAGTTGGCAATTATTATCATTAATAACCACTCACATCTATCATTACATTCAACAGCCAATTGTGCAGTGTTGTTTAACTAAGCAAGTGAAATGAAAAACAGGGAATGGAAAAAATAATTCTCAATCAGTGGTAAGCCAAAGGAAAGTTATTTGCCTGCTGATTATGGTGAGGCATGAATAACTTAACCTTAGCTTCTAAAAACCACTTTCTGGAAGTCAGTAGTAACCTCACCCTACCAAGCAAAGAAGCTGCTGCTCTAGGGCAGCTTTGGGCTTTTAAGGTAAAAAGCAGATACAGCACAAACACACACTAAGGGCTTCCTAAACCCTTCTGCAACACACGAGCTTAAAGCCTTTGAGGACATCTACCGCAAAACTCACTCCACATAAAAGCCTCTTAAATAGTTTAACTTTGCATTTTAACCTGCTCCACAGATTTGCTCTGAAGTGCTACAGCTCACTCTAGATCACAGAGCATGTGAACCAGACAAGTAAAACAGACTGCAAAATTTTAATAGTTCCAAATTATCCTGGGATACGACTTTGTTGGAACTTAATGGTCATTCTAACAGGTGAGGAAAACTACCCCCTTTTACATGAGCAAGCAAAACTCTTCGTGCTGTTGCTTTTTGCCATTATTTCCAAAAGGGCATTGCTGCTGCACGAGCAGAAAAACGGGAAGCACAAGATGTGCTGCCAATACAGAGAGAGCTTGCCATGGACTACACACATCAGTACCTTACTTTTCACTTCTTAAAGAATCAGGGACTGAAACTACTCTCTAGACTACAACCTGGGCAGGTTTTAGCTGGCCTAACTATTGTCTCATGCACTTTATCACTGGGTTCAAAACTGGCTAAAACTGCAGACAGTGGGCAGGTACAAGACAAGACTATAAAAAGAAAATTTATTTGAAACCACTACTAAATAAAGTAAGGGAAGAAGAGGAGTGAGAGGGGGAGATCGTGACCTAACCCTTAAAATGGGCAAAATTCAAAGTCCTTTATGCATAAGAATTCACATTACAAATGTCAGATACAAATAACATCCCTCTGCCTCAGTTCCTCAGGAACAATACTCACCTGTGTATCAAGCCATTACAGATAACTCTTCTTTCAAAAATAAAAAGCATCAAATATCAACTGGCCTTTGGAAGTGGCACTTCGTTTCACTTGAATTTTATTTCCATTCAAAGTTCACATTTCTCACAGAAGAGGAAGTGGTAGCTATGTATCTGTTTCTGATGATGATATTGATAATTAATCTTTAAAGAGATTACATCCATCTTACAGCAGAAAGACCATACCTTATATAATGGACGCCGGACATCAATGGGACAGTTCTGTATAACTTCATCAACTACATCCGAAATGGATTCCATGAAATCAGGATTAGCAAACTAAAATGAAACAGAACAGGCATTGGATTTTTTCATCCAAAAACAGGTGAAACACAAAGGCAGAAATAAGACTGTGGAGAGATTTTGTAATAGAGGATGGGTGGGAATCAGTCTTGCTCGCCACTTATCCTGCATTATGACAGACACACTTCCATATGAGGGAAATAACAATTCCCTTTTTTGCTGGGAAATTCAGATTCTCTTCCTTGGCCATAAATTCGCTGTCTACAATTTATGCACTATGGACCTTTTATCGCCTGTGACACGAATTTGAGCTCTCCTGCAATATCAAAACACTGTTACTGTGCAGTGTGGTCCTGCCTTTCCTTTTAAATGAGAGAAAAAGCATCAGTGTGCAAATTGGAATGTTTCCCTGTAAAAAATGTTCAATACTACTAAAATACTTCGTTTAAATTATCACCAGAAAGTAAGATTTTTTTTTCCAAGAACAGAAAGTCAGTAATATTAAAAAAAGCATAAACAGTCTATGGTTTTGAGTGGAAGTTCCCATCAAAGCCAAAATCAATACAGTGCTAATGTAAATTTTTGCTCTTATACATAGTAGAGAGTCAGAGTAGCTAATGCTAGAAAACATGCTTAGTCTAGTGGCAACTTTTCACTTAAAATTAATGTGATCTTTAAAAGAAAGAACAGTTCATAGACTAGTTTTTGTCCTTTCAGAGATTAAAACTTGAGAAATTAAGTAAGTTCTCAACACATAATAATGTTATTCTAAATACATTACCATATAATTCAAAAACTTTCCCATAGCTACAGAAGCCATGTGGGGACTTGCACCCTAAACAAGATGAGGTATTGAACTGGATGAGTAACAACAGCCAAACTCAACAAATATATATTGAACTGAGTGAAATTAGCCGAGGAAGTTGTCATGGAGCTCAGCAGTCATAACGACGATGGGAAAAATCCCCGAGAACTCAAGCTAATTTCCACAGTAAGAATTAATCATGGAAAAGGCTAAAACATGAAGCCATGTAAATTAAAACAGAAGAAAGCAGCAGTGTGGCTGCACAAAGAGAGTTCTCATCTAAATGAACTACAGCCTGAAAGCTCCTGATCTCTCCATAAGGATACTGATGGAACAGCAGGGCGAAAGGAGTAAGTAGAAATGAGAGTTATGGTATCCAAAGAAGAGCATAACACGCTTGCTGAACAGGGGCAAGGGAACTGACATGTGAAATTGCAGTCTGCTAACCAATACCATATGGTTGGGGAATAGCAAGTAATATAGCTAATTTAAAAAGCAGCGAAATAAGCTGGATAACTACAAACCCCAAAGCCTAACTTCAAGAGCATTAAAGACTTCAGAACAAATTCTGTAAAGTGAAAATAGGAAAAGATTACAAGACAGCTTTACCAAAGGCAGCTTTTACCTAGCTAATCTGATACCCTTTGAAGTGAGGACTTAATGGGTCCAAGAAGTTCTCTTTGGTTGCAATACATATCATCTAGTGTGTTTTTCCTGTTTGGAGTTTTTTTAATTCAGTCAAGAAACTAACAAGAAATGAAGAAAAATGGAAATTAGTTCTTTATCCTGTTCCCAACAGTCTTTGTAGGGACTGTGGAAAGAGGAGCTCTCAAAATGATGTCTGACATGGGATTCAATGCCTCTCTACAAGATCACATGGATGAACAGCAGGGAGGAAATACTTAGCCCAGAGATTTAATAATTGAATACTGGCAGAAGATCAGATGGCTACAAACTGACCAGAAGAGATTAAGGCTGGAATTTAGACAAGAGGTGACTGAAAGAGGTTTTTAATATTCTTCTGAGAGGAAGAGGGTAGACAAAGAGAAACCAGTGTTAATATGGATTTTAATAAAAGTTTTTAATAGTATTACAGACTATGGGTGCCTGCAATAAATTCAGTGGACTGTGTAGGAACAGAGAGGTCCTTCTCTGCTATGCTGTAATGTATTGAAACTTGTCTCTTTCTTCTCCACAATATCCTGAAGCTCACTTAAATTAAACTACCAAAAATCAGACAGACGAGGTATTGTAATGTTTCCCAGAAATGTACATGACCTATGACCACAACAACAGATATGTCAATGGACTTCTCTCAAGGACAAATTTATCATGCTTTATAAATTGCCTCAGCATCAAAAGTCTGCATCAAATAATTAGAATATTATCCATGCAATGCTGTCACGCAGAGCAGTGCCCAAAGGGATTGGCAACATAATCAAATATTCAGTATAAAGGCAGACTGCTTTAAACCAATGCTGAGAGAAAGAGGAAAATACTCTATCAAAACTGTAAATTCAAACAATTTGGTCTCAACTTGAGACTGCCTTTAAAAAACGGAACAAGATGTTTTAAATGTTACATGGGACATTGGAAAATAACATGGTTACACTGGACAATAACTCTCTGCTGTGCTCACATTTTTCTGTGCTGATGTTACCTGAGGTTGCACCTGGCTTGCAGTCAGACTCACTGGTACCTCCCTGCCACGGGATGGCGCACAGGCACCGGGAATGACGGTACTGGGAATGACGGACCGGGAATGATGGCACCGTCCTCCCCCTCCCTTCACTCACTCATTCACTAGACTTTCTGTAACTTCACGTTGCTAGTTCTTATTCTTACCTCTGGATGGAAGAAAATTTCAGGTCCGAGGAACCTTTCATATCCCACATCTATAACAAACTTGGTTTTGTTGATTGCATTGATGCCAGTGTATTGTTTGATCCACTTCCGAGAATCTCCGTCGTACTTGGCAAATTCTTTCACTATGTCAGGGCAAATGTAACAGTATTTTTCCTGTTAAAGAAATGCCAGGCATTAAAAACAGCCATACCAAACATTACATCGGTGAATTAACATGTAACACAACCAGAAAACAAAGCTATGTCAGCATTTTTACAGATGGGGCTGTTCAAGAGACTTTCTCACCCCAGTGGCTACTGAAGACTCAACCCCACAAGCCAAGGCATGTGGCCCATTTGTTTCCATAAGGCTGACTCAGCTAGATTAGTCTCCCTCAAAATGAAAACATCACCAACAGTAGGTCTGTGACAATAAAGAAGTTCAAGGGCAACCTTTCACTGCAAGATCAGACCCACACAATCACCCTACATTACTTTCTTTTTTTAAATTAAATGACAAAGCAAACAAATTTAAACAAATCTAAAGTTTAAAATGCTAATTTAATCCATAGAACATACTCACTCCAAACAGTCTAGCATGACTATTTTCTTCTTCTTTCTCCTCTCCCCCACAGCTGATTGGATAAACCACCAGAAGTTGGTGTAATTACAATACACTGCCTAAATTTGCATTTTTAAGAGAGCCACTGGCAACTTTTAAGAGCCAAAAAATTAGCTCACAGAGATTTATTCATGTATTTATTAAGAGAGAAAGATGGGTGTACCTTTATGGCTTTTGCTGTCTCCAGAGACTGTTCAGGAGGAATTCCTACTTCCCTTTCCCTTAGGAGCTGTTGAATAAAGTAAGTAATATCTCTACCTGCAATAGGAATATGTTTGATGCAACTTCCAATTACATAGCCTTCTGCCTATGTGGGAGGAGAGGGAAAAAAAATATATAAGGGAAAAACCTGTTGTGTATCAATAATTAACATTCATTTTTATAATACCTTTTTAATTAAAACTAAAATCTTGAAACTGTGAAATTACTATAAAAATGTGCACTCCATTGCAACCTGGGTATTATTTTTATTTAGAAGACCTTGATTATCACATATAAACAGATATTATCTAATAGATATACAAATGATAGCCAAAATCTTGCACACATGAGAGTCAGATCAGATGTTTCCTTTATGGTGTCATCTGAAAAGCAAATGTAATATAAATAGACCACTTGTACCCTGCTTGAGAGTGAAAAATCAATAGAAAAAAGTATAAAATTTATTAAATTGCTCAGGAAAAAAATCAAATGAAGTAGTGTCTAACAATGAGGACAATAACAGTAAGAAATTGATCTGCTGAATTTTTTTAGGATGCATTTACTGAAAACACTGATATTGCTGAGCCACATTATTTCTTCCCTTGCTTTTATTAGACTTTTCAGAGCAAATGCTCATACAGTATATGCTGTTTGTTCACAGCACTGCCCATACGACAAAAACACTGAGAAGACAAGGTTAATACCAAAATGCAAGATGAAGTTAATGGGAATCAAATTTTCATTTCTGAAATGAAACCTGATCATTCAAGCACACTACATGCTTCAAAAATACACAAAATGACATCAACAGAACAGATGTCACTATGCACAGATAGTTCTGTATATTTAACATCCTCACATAATTAAACTGATGAGAATGACCATGTGCATGAACAGGCATTTATAAAAGTTTGTAGTTGTTTCCAGACAAGCAGAAACAACAGAATACAATAAAACAACACAATGTGGAGACAACAAAATAAAATCATACAAAAAGCATGCATTACCAGCTATAGTAAACAATCAAAATTCAGGACATCCAGAAAGTTAGGACATTTCTGGATGGTGGCAGGCAGAAGACCCAAAACCATGATAACCACTGATATTAAACAGAACTGAGGCATCACATTTACAGTAGATCAGGTTTCACATAGGAATAGACTTTAAAAGATGGTCTGATGGTTCCTTATTGTGACCTTCCTATAGTCTGCAAACTAAATAATTACAAAATTAAGCTCACATAATAAAATGCGTACTTTTTCAAGGAAATAAAAAAATCCCAAACAACACTGAAAATTTAAAAGTAAGGTTTCATTTGACACTTCCTATTTAAATCTATAGTAAACAAGCCACCACCAGTTTCAAGCTGCATCCTGCTACATACCACAGGGATTACATGGGTCACTCCATCCCCACTATCGATGACAATCCCAGTCAAAGTACGTTCCCCAACCTGCCGTGACGTCCAGGAGGCAGCTAAGGCCAACACTGCCTGCAGCAGAAAGAGTTTATAATTAGAAGCAGACAGAGCGCAGGGTGTGCTAATTTACAGTCTCAGAAAGAACTGTTGCAAACATATTAGACATGTGCATACAGATGACTATCCGTTCTGCAGCTACACTGCACTTCAGAAGCACACGTTCACTTTGTTCACCTGAACAGCAATGTAAAGTCCTGGGATGTTAAATGACTCAAACATGATTTCTGCAAGATACTCTCTGTTTTCTGGTGTGTTCAGTGGAGGCTCTGTCTGCAAAAACAAAGAGGTTTGAAAAAGCATCTCAATAGAGTCCTTCACTGATTAGCTTGGTATGGTAATCAAACTTTAAATTCTCAGGGCACTCAAAATAGAAAATTTCAAATGGAATTTAAACTGTTTGAAGCTTTTAAAAAGCAGTAGCTGACCTGCAGCAGCCTGCATCAATAACCTAACAGAATAGTTACAATGCAGCTTTAAAGATTACTTTTCCCCTCCCACCCACTCCCATTGCTGAAGAAATTAAAGGCATACAGAGGAACACCCTCCATCAGAGCTACTTGTGCTTGGAACATTACTTAGTTTTCCTCTTACAAAAATATTTTCTTGCCAGGTCTCATTAACTCACCATTAAAAAATAGTGATCCTCAGGCTCAGCTCGAAGGTATTTAAAAATGACCTGCTCCATGAACCTCTCCATGAGGTCCCAGTCTTCAACAATACCATGTCGTATAGGCCACTGCAGCAAGAGAACTTGTCAACATTGGATCATACAAGGATAAACAAACCCACAAACAGGAACAGGTTCCATCCCCAAACCCTTACATGTTCTGAAACAATGAAAACACCTCATCTCACTGTTAACTTATCAAACCCTCCGTTCTGACTTTAATTTAGAGGCTCGGTTTGAAGTTATCTCCTGCTCCCAGGTACTCTGAAGTACAATTCTACCTTGCAGGACTAGCAGGTCAGAGTCCAGACTCTCTTCCTAATACTGCTATTAGTCTGTTGCAGAACCGCATTTTAATCTTTTTTTTTTGTATAAATTTTATAATTTATAAAGTTGAGGATCATACTTGGCTCCAGTATGCCTCCCAAACTATAAAAAGAAATAAAGACCATATAGGCTATGTATTTTTTAACAAAAATTCTGGCAGGGATGATGTTTACATTTTGTTCAATGTTAAGAACACAGCTGACATTTAAGTAACACAGAAGGATGTATAAAATATGATTTTTTTCCACATAATTCATAAGCCAGTAACACTTTGTAAGTACAAGAAGTCCTTTACTAGGGCATGGAAAATATGATTCACAGAAAAGCTGCACTGAAGACAGCCCTTCACAAAACAATTGTGATATTCCCTGAAGCAAAACTATCCAAGACATTTCCCAATTCACATGCCATCGTTAAGAGGATACACTTTTAGCAAGAATTTAAATATTCAGTGTATATGGCAATTTTAATAGCTTATAATTTTGAAAACTGAACAGCTGCACTGTATCAATGGATATTTACACAAGCACTAACCCCACAGAAAGCACCAGTAAAACAGACATTTAAGAAAGGGTAAAGCCAACGAACCAATTCATGCAGTTTTTCAAAAGTAACAAAAACACTTTACAAAAAGGCAAATGTGTGTTTTGAATGGTTATCCAGACGTCCTGGAACATTTTATAATAAAAATGTGAAACTTGGGAAAGACTTTCTAAGAACTCTGAATGCTCACCTTTGTAGCATAGGTAGGTTTATCTATGGCTTCATCTCCTATGAAAAAGTCCAGATCATCAACACCTTTCATTACCCTCCTCTGAGCCTGGTCCCCTACTTTGGCCGACTCTCGGATTGCAATACCTTAAAATAAACCCAAAAGCCAAATAAAAACAAAATTAAAATACCTGAATACCGAATGATGAATGTTTATTTACTTAAAGATTCTTTTCCTGAAATAAAAATTGGGATATAAACAGTAGAAATTATGTAAGTGATCTACTGACAAGCCAATATAGCTGAGTTCCTCCTCACTGCATCTCCCAGGATTCTGGTCACCCATCCCTAATTAATGTAAATAATAACTAAGGGAAAATATTACAAATGTATTCTGTTAGAGACTACAGCCATCACTAAACCTGTACAAGTTTAGCAACACAGTAAGCAACATGATTTTCTGAGTTTCAACTTCAGAATAAAGAAGAAGAGCACAGGAGAAGAAGAAAATTAACTGTGTACTTCAAAAATAAGTACTGGAGTCATTATCTTGGCTGGTGAGAAAGGAAGGAGGGAGAAGAGAACTCAATTTGCAGTGCTACAGAGAAATCTTTGGAGACACTTATGCTTCCCATTAGCAGGCTGGAACTATCACTGAAATTATCAGATGATGGCTGCTGTAGGCAAGAAGATGAGACAGCAAAAATCAAATCTGGGGCAAGCTAAAAATAAAAATGGAATCAAGTACTGCTAAAACATAACCTTATTTATATACAATTTTCTTTTAATAGGTCATAATCAGGATCTAAATAACATGCAGCAGAAAATGAAGAGTAGACTGGCATCATCCACAAACACACCAAATACTATTAGCACCAAAAATTACTCACAGGCAAACAACTCCTCTGTAAAAACATTTACACCCCAGCAGGTTTACAGTTGTATAAAGCAGGCTTTATAACAAATTCCCAGGAAACTCCTGCTATCCCACTTCTTTAACATAAGACATTTAAATCTTTACCAGTGGTTTAGGTTTGAATTTTTTACAATAATTGAAATAGTGATACTATAAGCAGTACTGCAGCTACACCTGGTAAAGAACATGTGTCCCCTCCACCTCTTCGGCCCCCAATTACCTTTATTTCCTTATCTTTATACTTTCTATCATGAGTAGCTACAATGCATTATTGATCCATTAGTAAGTAGTTAATTGGAAAAGTTTACAAAAACTAAAAGGCAGTGTTTAACATAAACTGAGAAAACAGATGCTATTATAGATGTAAATACACAGTGCTATGATTTATAAATATATACAGCATTTCAGAGAAACTATTAAGATGACAATTAAAATCAAGAACACCAGAAAGATATATAACATTTTAAACTTGAGTTTACCATTAAAAAAAAAAAAAGAAAGAGTAAATCTGTTTAACAAAAGCATGTTAAATATGCAAGAACATTTTAATTGGTAAACGCACCCAAAAAAGAACATTTTCTAATAGGAACAACTTTTTTGAATATTACACTGTCTACAGTCCCAGACAATGTAAATAAGGCAGACACCACCTGCACTTTAGTACTTAATTTGATTGGAAGCCTTCCCCAGATTATCCAGGCTGTAACCATGGTGTCAGGTAGACAGGAGGTAAATTGCATTCTGTCTACTCAAGAGTCCTGGCAGAAGAATAATGGAGATAAAAAGGAAATTGGACTGGAGTTCTCTTCATCTTTGTCATAGCAACCAGGAGCTGGTTTAATGAGCAACACTCCTGGCTAACTGCAAACAAGGAGTTCTGTTTAGCTACACTCCAGCCAGAGATGCCAACTCAACGAATGTCACTTCCCAGATGGACAAGGGGCTACGAAGGCTGTGTTGGGAGCTGGAAGCACGTCATTCAGTCCTGAAAGTGCTCAGTGACAGCACTGTATATCAGAATTTGGAGGGACAAAAAAATTACTCACATGATGGGATGATGAACTGAGGTTCTGTATTTCCTGCATAGCCAAGTTTCGTATACCTAAAAAAATAAAATGATCACAAGGTCATTAGATGCACTTAGATGCAAAAAAAATAAAGGAAAAAATACTTCCAATTCACTCCACTTCTTAAAGTGGAGGCCAAACAATCATAGGCTATGTCTACATTTTTTTATGCTTTCAAGTATCATCCTGGTGAGATGAAAACTCAAAAGTGGTAAATGTTTTAGGTGTTACTTACTTTTCAGACACTTTCAGCTTACAAATTTTGGTAGTGTTTTTTTCTGAACTATCCAATCTGAAAACTCTTACTTTCTCCATCTTGTTGGAGACCAGCTATGACAAAGGACTGGCAAGCCACAGTCCAACCTTTGGCAGAAACAGGGCAGTGCAGGATCTTACCTTTCAGGCAGCTACCATGACCAAAAATGGCAGACTTCACATATTTAATATTCTCAGAGAAAAAAAAAAAAAACAAATAGCATATCTCAAGCACAAACCACAGCTGAAACTCTCGTTACAATCCTGGTAAAATTCCCTTTCATGCCTTGCACAAACCACTCACTTTGTCACAGGTATAGTATCTGTGTGTGATAAAAGACAAATACTCCACCAAAGGCTGCACTGATGAAATGCTTTAGAAATGGGCAGCAGATGGTATGAAGCTTTGATCATCTCTTTCAATATACATATAATATCTATTTTAACAAGTAAAGGATCAAGAGGAAAAAAGAAGAGGGAAGAAAAAAAGGAAAGCAATTTTCACACAAAAACGTAAAAATCTCTACATGGTGAGAGTGGCTGAAAGCTACTCCAGGACTTTAGCAACTAGAAATAATTAACATCCTAGTCTATGAAAAACTTCCTAGGGGCTGGGGGGGAAGGGAAAAAAAAACAAACAACAACAAACAAACCAACAACAACCAAAAAAACCACACATCAGAACATTAAAAAAAAAAAAAAGGAGTAAAAAAAACACAACTAAATCAACTGAATGCCTACAGAGACTGATGTCTTTCTTGCATATTGTCATTAGATTGAAACAGAAGTACAATAGCAGCATGATTTGAGGGAATTAACATTGTTCACATCCATTTTTACCAGGAAAACTTAAAGCCACGACATTCTTAAATGAGACCAATTCCAATCTAGGTCCAAATGTGAATTGAAGGTCTTTGCCCACGTCCTACTCTCAATCTTTGCAAACAGTATTATGCCAAACCCCCAGGTTTGCCTCTTCATTAGCAGCTTGAACAGTAGGTTCCCCTTTATAGAATATTTGGTATAAAAACACTCATTAGGAGTCAAGTTTGCTTAGATAAAGGAATTAAAACTGAATTAGCACCGACCTTGGAATTACAATATTATACTTTCAACATCTCTTCAAAGCCATATCTTCAATAGACTTCAAATAATAGTTAAAAAGCCATTCTCCCCAAGGTTAAAAAAGACAAGGACTGTGTTTTGGGGGCAAGGGTTTGTTGGGTTTTTAATCATCATTATAGACATATGCTTTCAGTCTAATCCAGAGAGTTTACACATACTTTCTGTGGCTCTCAGAAAAACACAATCAGGATGTTAAATTAGACTGATTTGTAAAGAAGGCCATTACTACTAAGAATCCTTTTTATGATTATTATTGCATAAATTCTTTACATTTTAGAATGAGGCCTACCTAGGGAATATTGTTAAAACATAACAAGCAACAAGGCGAGTTACATGGGATTTAAGACCTATTACAGGATACAACTTCTTTGTTTCTCTCTCAGAAATGAATTTTGACTAAATGCAATAGTGAAAACCAAGGAAAGCATTTTCTGATTCAAAAGACCTAGTTCCAAGGCCTAGAAACAGCAATTAGGCAGAAACCTCACAAGAACAGCCCTTCAAGCCCCAGTGACAAAAAACCAAAGACAATATATACATATTATGGCATACTATATATTATATATCCATATAATATATACATAATATATTATGTATAAATTCACATACAAGCATGTGAATTTGAATACATACTTTTTATACCATTTTTATAGAACTGTGTGCATGTACAAATGAAAAGGTCCCTGAAATCTAAGCAGATGTCATTTCTTAAACTAAACTCTGGCCAAAAGGAGAACTCAGTTTGCCACCTTTTACCGCTCAACACACATGCTAAACTCACAGTATTAAAAAATACCCTCTAAAAGTCAATATGGGCTACCAGGCTGTAGCAGCTTTACCTTCCTTCTCAAGCAGGGATTGGATCCCCCTATTAGAACAACTTGCAAAGTTGCCAAAACCCTCTAGTTCAATATTTTACAGACTAATTTTTAACTGGGGTTAATTCAGCTAATGACAAAACTACAGGGTAAGTTTATTTGTCAGTGGAAAACAGTTCTCTTCACAGAACTCATCTCACAGAAGGCAGCACCTAGAAAGATTTCTTTTGCGTGCCATTAGTCCACGAAGGAGTAATACTAGAACTATGAGAGTAACTACATTCTCAACTCAGTGGTGAAGCAAAGAAGTGGGGGGAAAAAAATCTGTTAAAAAAAAAAAAAACTATTTAGGATCAAACAAGAAACAGACCATATTTCAGGTGTTTTGACAAAACCAAATGGAAGGGAAACTCTTAATTTCTCCCAAAACCACTGAGGAGGAGAAGGAAAACAGATTATGCAGTCACACTGCTCTTATGCAGCAGCCTATTCGCTCAGGACATGGAGGACTTGGGCCCAGATTCCTGTTCTGCCCAGCAGGACCCAAACACATTTCACCTCTCACAGCCGTCCCCAGGAGTACATTAAAGTGTTTGGGTGACCCACTTCCAGGACCTCCTGCAGAAATTATTCCCTTTCATACAAGATATTTAAATATTCGCTGACCGGAAAGGCTTTGGATTTAAGCAGTTAGAAAGGTTGCCTGGTCTCCAGTCCCTTCTCCAATGAATATTTAAGCATCTAAAACACGGTTTCCTTTCTCCTGGGTTACAGCCTAGCAGACTAATGGTTATGCCACGTCTTGTGATCTGCAAATTACAGAGACAGCTGTAGGGAATGTGTAGATAATCAGTATTCCAACTTAATTTCATTAAAACTAGCAGATTTATTGCTGGTGAGACAGGAACCTACTGGAAGCTGTCCAAAATATGGGATACTGGAGACTGCATTAAAAATGAGCAGAAAACTGATCCAGTAGACTAAGGCTATTCCATGCAAAGGGATTTGGAGGACTAATAGTTTTTTTAAAATCACTGGAAATTATATATTGTGGAAGCAAACAGTTTCTAAAAATAGCATGGTCTCCTCCATACTATTTTTCCAGGGCAATGAGTTCCCACACAAGTCCACCTGCTTTTGCATGAGGATTGCTCTAACCCTGTTCTCTTCTGAAGTCCCATCAGGAAAAATGGTAAAACATCAAGGAATGACTGCAAAGATCTACAAATGGACTGAACTTGGAGGCAGATGCTGCACCCTTAACCGCTTTAGAGAGTGGAGATATATATTTGGAAAATTCTTACTAAGGGATGAGAGCAACATAATCTAGGTATTCAAAATCACAAACTCATGCAGCACTTTGCTTTATCCATCTGAAAACAAAAGACATCCGATTTTTCTCTGCACAAGTGTGCAAAAGATCCAATCCCAGAGGTGAACATTCTAGCATTTCCTCACCTTCTACTGCTTTGTGGCCCAGATCTTTAAAACAATGTATTATATCCACACACACACACACACAAAAATCTCTGTAAAGATAGATATGATGTGATTAAAAACAGCAAAATGCTTTAAGAGAGCCCTGTAAATACACAAATAATAACCTCTCTAGAGAGAACACTTTCTCTGACAGCTAAGAGACTGCACAACCAAGTGATTACTGCCAGAACATCTGTAGTGCCACACTGCCATAACAGACTCTATTATCATTATTACAAATATGACTGGGAAACTTGCAATGCAGGTTCTTTATAAAGATCTGGAAAGGCACGCTTGAAATGAAGGAGGATATGATGAAGAGATGAGAATAAAGAAGGGATGAAGGAGAAAATATCAAACAGACAAAATTGTCTGCACAATTTACCCAAGAGCACCAGCAGTCACTATAAGAATAAAAAGTACATTAGAGCCATTGGGTTTTTTAAGGGAGTCTAGCATTTTATAGGACTGAAGCCTGTGATTATAAACAATAATTAATTATCTCAGGCTCCTTAGACCCAGAACAGCAATTACAATAATGGTTGTTCACAAGTCTCACATATGAAGAGCAGAGGTAATACCTGGCTAAAGCAACTCATTAGGTTCTGAGGTTCCAGATATCTTTCATAGCTCAGCAACAACATCAAAAAACACCTTAAGCTTCAAGTTTTAAGACCAGTCCAGCTCACATCTCCCAGAAATTAAGTATTTACCTCCCAGCTCATCAGTAAGACTTTGAAAAAGTAATTTTTCTTTACTACAACAAAAATGGAGTCACTTCAATAAAATATACCCAAACTAGAAGTACTCCTTAGCAGACTTGAAGACAGGTATTTTAAGACATCTTTGTTTTGCACACCCACCTACTAGTGTTCTGATGTCTCACAGCTAAATGCCAGTTAATAAAACTAGTTGTGAAGTTTAAAGCTACTTAAAACAGCCACACCAAAAAGGCCTGGTAGTCCTTAGAAACTAAAAATAGCATGCCCTTCTCCACAAAAAGAGTGATAGCAATGCGTAAACTGATCACGAGGAAAACCTCATGCAGAGAAAATGAAGATGCAGCGCATCAAAACTGCAGTACAAGTAATTTGCAAATACTAATGGAAAAGATTATAGCAAATTATTATCACTGTCTGCAAAATTGGTGAATAAAGAGTGATCAGTTTATGACAAACAAAACTCAAGTCATCTATCCAATACATTAAAGGAATGTTATCCCGTCCTGATATGACAATACATTTCTCACTGAAGGTCTGTACCTATTTTCTACACACCTGTTCTTCCTTTTTTTGAGAAATTCCAGCATTTGCCAGACCTGGGGCCTCTGGCAGCACCTAACAGTAAATTAAGCCAGATTCCTTATGCACAAAACAACAATAGAAAAAAAAGTGTCCTTTAACAATCTTATTAAAATCCCTTACATGAAAAAACCATGGATTAGTGCCTGGACAAAGCACTTAATTGAGTACCACAGATGTAAGTAGAAAAGTGCATTTTATATGCACAATGTTCCACAGTGCATGTCTGCATATACCTTTTCCTTTCTGCTGTGCTCTTCCAAGTTTTTAATCTCAAAGCCCTTTCATGAATAATTTGAATGAATTGTTTGAAGCTTGTAACCCAAAGTAGATTCATTCTAACAATAAGAAGGTTTTCAGCCCACACAGAGGAAAATTCCAGAGCATCAATGAGTCAAGCTACTTGTTCTGGCTGCTTTTGTTCAGACTCTTATTTCTTCCTGAATTGTGCAAGATAACTTATTTCACATTCAATAATCTCTTTGCTGGAAAGTCTTCCATGTTTGAGTGCCCTACGGCAAAGTCAAGCAGAAGTCCCACCAGCAGAGACATCATGTTGTCTCCTATGAATTAAGTTCAATCAGAGGCATTGAAATTCAAATGTGCACCATTTGGGGACTATCCAAACCCTTCCTGAAACAAAACTGTATACATGCCTGTACACACAAACTCCATCAGTTCTACCCATGCAAGCACTGAATGGGCTTTAGAAATTCTACTTCAGTTATTATTTATCTGAAAGTACACAATAAGCCATTTCCCACTCTTATTTATTTTGTACAACTGTTGGTCAGCAATATCTACTGCCAGTGTAACACTGGAATTACTCCATAAACTGGAAGCAAAAGGTGTCTCCTGCAAAAGACAGACACTACATCTAACGTGTTTTCTGGATTTTACAGTTTATGCTGTACTCTTTTTAAAGGATCCACCCAGACCTGCCATTTCTTTCCAAACTGTCAAGTAATAATCTTGTAACACCAATAGTTCTAGAGAGAACAGATATTTACAATAGCTTCACCAAATAAATAGGAGAAAGCCGGGAAACTGTCAAGTAGTATTTGATGCACAGGCAGAATTATATGAGATGGAACCTGGTCTCTATTCCACTCCTACAGTTTCCAGCTGTGGACTCAAGTATTCCCACTGAGGGGAGAGAGCTGATTTCTGGAAAGCTAAGGTATAAACAGAAACAGGTCAAGAGACTTCTAAAACTTTTGTGACAGTTTAATAGACATATTTCAAAACAGGACACACTTTTCCAGGGGAAGGCAATGTGACACCACAACACTTGGAAGGGCTTCCCGTGGTTATCTAGGGATTGGAGTTTCTTTATTTGGTTGGATTGGTTTTGGGTTTGGTTTTTTAAAGATTGTTCAGTTCGGGAAATTCTAAAGATAACTTTCCAAGTATTGAAGAAATTAAAATAGTGTTGCAAAGTCCACGTAGAGCAAAGTTCTATTACTGGAATAATTTAATGCAATCAGTGACAACATGCCTGACAAACAGAACTATGGAATAAATAGTTACTCAAGGACAGTTGTCTCATCTCCTCCCCTTCTCAGACCTGTCTGTAACTGTTGGGCCAAAAGAAAGATATTAGCAAAAGCACACCATAGATTTAGTATTACCTTCATTACAGCTCCCTCTGACACATCCCACTCCTAAGACACAGCAGGACTGGTCTATTGGATGATGAATGGATTTTCTCTAGCCACAGACAGGTAGGAAAGACCCATCCCTGAAACGCCTTCCTAGCACAGCCTCTGCAACTCGGATTTCGCTTTTGTCCTCGAAGACCTGAGTTACAAAACTTGTGGTTTGGTTAAGCACAGAATGAATCTCACACTGATCTGACAAAGGCGAAGAGGCGACCTAATGACCAGGAACACCTCCGGGTGCGAGGCAGCCAGCTCCCACCTCACCGGAGGCAGTACCTGGAAAGGCTCATGGAGATGCACAGGGCGGGTGCAATCTAGCAAGGTCCCTGCGGTGCGGGTGCCGTGCATGGACACGCCACAGCCCGGCGGGCACAGCTCACCTGCCTCTGGACCACTCTCAGCGCTGGTTCGTGGCTCCCTGGCAAAGCGGTCCCCCCTGTCTGTTTGAAACGAGCCGTCCCCAATGTTAGCATTTTAACCGCGCACTAGTTTAAAGCCAGAGGACACACGCAACAACTGGACCCGAGAGGAGAAAAGGGCGCACAGAAACACCCCATCATCGCCGGGGGCGCACGGCGGGGCTGCCCCGCTCCCAGCTCCGGAGGGGAGGAAGGGCAGCAGCAGGAGGAGGGCAGCGGGCAAGGGAAGGGGAAGGAAGGGAAAGGAAACCCTCGGCCACAGAGGCGACAAGTCAAGAGGACACCGGGACAGACGGGGTGGGAGCCCGGCCCCGATGGAGGAGCCCTCGGCGGCAGCGGGAGGCGCGGCGCGGAGACACCCACCCTCCCAGCACAGCGGCAGCCGGTGCCTTCCCCGCACTCACCCGGTGCCGCCGTCTATCACGCAGGGCGGCAGGCAGCTCGCCATGCTGGGGAGCCGGCAGTGCGGGCCCTACGCCTGCATCCAGGCGGCCGCCGGCCCCCCCGGCTCCCCGGGCTCGGGCTCCATGCGGGCGGGCCCCGAGCGGCCGCCCGGCAGCGCCGCCCCCCGCGCCTGCGCCGCCGCTCGGGCCGCCATGTCGGGTCAGGGCAGCGCCCGTGGGCTTGGCGGGCGGAGGGGAGGCCCTTCCGGGCCGTGTGTGTGTGTATCTGTGTCTGTCAGCAGAGCCGTAGCTCAGGGCTTGGCGGTGTACTCAGAATAACCGGATGAATTAGGTTGGAAGAGACCATCGGGTCCAAGCTGTGTCCCAGCAACGCCGTGTCAGCCACACCATGGCACTCAGTGCCTCGTCCCGTCTTTCCTTCAGCGCCTCCGGGGGACGCTGAGCCCACCACCTCCTTGGGCAACCCATCCCAAAATGAATTCCCGTTCCCTGAAACGGATACCTCTGTATTATCAACCCTTTGTCCAGCACGAATCCAAAACACAGCCACTAGCCACCATGAAGAGAATTATTCCAGCCCAAACCAGCACATTACGCCCCTTGTTCCACACCATTTACACCATGTCCGGGTCTCACACTCACTTTCCTACTCATGCTTTTTAAGGGTGCTCCTTCACCCCCACCAGCCAGGGCTGGCCCCTGCTAGATGGCCTGGCACGATGGATTTCATCAGCTTAAAAGCTGCTTAGGTTAGATATTAGAAAATTTAGGTTAGATATTAGGCGAAGGTTCTTCGCCCTGAGGGTGGCTGGGCTCTGGAGCAGACTCCCTAGGGCTGTGGTCATGGCACCAAGCCTGACAGAGCTCAAGATATATTTGGATGATACTCTTGGGCACATGGTGTGACTTGATGTGTTCTGTGCAGGGCCAGGAGTTGGACTCGATGAAGGTACCCTTTGGGTTACTTCCAACTCACGATATTCTGCGATTCTTTCAAGTTGTGTTTGACCACAAAGGTTGCAGCACGTGCTGGGGGATGGTGGGGAAGAAAGGGTTCACCACCCCCCAGCAAACACTGCAGATGCTGCTGCCCTTCAGAGCAAGACCTGCCTCAGTTCACGTCTCAGTGAAGGTGGGGTTTGCCCCAGGAAAAAACACACACGTGGAACCAGTCAGTTGTAAAAAATACAAAGTGGTATTTCTTTGGGTGCAGGTGGCCACGCTACAGCCCACAGATCCTCCAGGCTGGCTGTAAACAGGCCCAGGATACAACATATTAGTACACTTGAGCACTTCAAACGAAAAATAGCAACAAACCATCACCTGCAAAGTTGTTGACACCTAATTTGCATGCAGGATAATGATGTGTGACTCAGCCCTGGTCATACTGTGAGTGCGTGGTGAAGCCAGAAATAGCCCCTTCAGATGCCTGGGATGGAGCGTGAACCACGAGAACGAGTGTGTTTCCCACGAGGGGGCAGTTTCCTATCGCCTGCTCCCAGCTCCACATCGCTACACCAGGAGCTCGCGCCGATCGAGGGCCTGTATAGGAAAATTAATGAGATGTATCCTCTGGTCCTCATACCCAGCGTTGGTGCGATGGCTGTAGACTGTGCATATGTCCTGGGGGGGGTTGTTCAGCCGTTTACCACAAACTGAGCACACTCGCCCAACATGTTTGTTCGCTCTGTTCCCCTTGGAGATTTTGGAAGATGAAAGATTTTGCGTGGTGGAAGGCAGCCCAATTTGCTTGTTGGATGGGCTCCCTTATCGGTGGGTTGAAACAGCAAACACGCAGACTCTGATAAGTAAGCTCCAGAGCTGGGGATTGAAGCTGGATGAAAACTGTCTGCCCCCCTCGTTTGGCCAGTCAAATCAAATGGCACATGGAAGGCACTGCTTTAGCATCCAACAGATAAAAGAAAGAATATGCTTTGACTTTCCTGGCCAAAATTTCCCCTCTCCCATGCTGTTGCACAATATGCTGTGCTGGGCTCAGATAATATCTGTTCATATGCTATATGGGCACATCACTGTAAAATTTCTTACCATTCTGAACTTTCATTCTGTTTTATTTTTTTTAAGAAGTTGCTAGTGGTTACAGCTGAGGAGAACATCTCATCTGGAAAGAGGGGTATTGCCATAGCTCACGTGCAGATTACAAGTTCTATGTAGAGGTTCAATTTGCAAACAGCTGCAGAGGTTTAAAACATTTGTGCCCTGCCCTTCTCTTTTCAAGCTGTTTATAGGGTCCCTTGGGCATTGATTACTACCCTGGCAGCTCTCCCACCTGTTTGTGTGAGTTCTCCCTAACCCACTTCAAGCAGAATCAGCTGAGATAGTTCAAACAATTTAAATAGGAGCCATACACTAACTCTGTTGATTGTGCCTGAAGTGGGTTAGGAAGCACTTAAACAAGTTGCTTTGTTGGCAGAAGTGAGGGGAGGGGTAAGACTAACATCTTAATCTGTTCTAGGAGAGGATATCTGTCTGTAGTCTAAATAACATAGAGACAAGTCCATGGAGCACCTGGAACAGAAACTGTGCCATGAGACTATGATGACATACATCAACTGGTGGTCTTAGAGTAAAGACAAAGGCAAACGTGAAAACATTAATTCATCCCAGTGATATATTAGAAATCAAGTATATAATGATTATTTAAATGATAATAATGGTGAGTAGTGACAATAAGTAGTTCCTCTGGTAGAAAAGTAAGAGACACCTGATCTGTACAGTGAATGATAGATTCTTCTGAAACCATAATCATGCAGTGTTTGGGGGATATAACCTGCTCTCTCCCTCAGAACACAGCCCTTGTCATTTCCTTCTCTGAGTTCCCAGGCATCATTACATTTTTCTGCTCCCAGCACCACATAGGCCACCAACCTGTTGCCAAGTTTAAGGTGTTTGGGAAGGGAAAGTGGACCCAAGGAGTGTGCGTGGTCTCAGTTTGACTGTCTGTGGAGCCTTCCATGGCTTACACAACATGGCTTTGTTGTTTTACGTTGGTTTATCTACACCCCTTTTCACCACAGCATCCAAATGCCTTCCAGGAATATGTTAAGTGATGTGGCTAAATATCTGCCACTCTTTCATTTCAGGCTCAAAGGCAAAACTGTGTAGGCAGGAGAAGATTGGGGTTTTACTTTTAATTTTGGGGGTTTTATCTTAAAGTGTTGATGTTGTGTTTGCAACAAAGAAGGTAATCTAAGGGAGTAGAAAGTGTAGCTTTGATAAGCCCTTACTCCCATGAGATTTTATTCCACGCTAACAGAGCAGCTCCCAGGAAACTCAGATAACCTTGAAAAAATGAGCTCTCACTTGGCTATGAGAAGCCACTATGCAAGAAGAGGGTGCTTGTGATGCATTTATGCTGGGTTTGTGTTATTAAGATGAGCTGTATGTTGTGTTCTAGATCGTGCATTTTCAAAGGTGATAGTGTCATACCCAGCTCTATCACGTTGCTGTTTCAGAGAAGGGGTAGTGGAAACACAGTTTTGGTTACACATGTAATCTGCCAGGAGACAGGGGGGCTCTTAAACAAAATACATGCACAAGCTTAGTGATAGCTCAGAGTCCAGGGCCATCACCAAATTAATTAGCAGGTTAACCAATTGTGCTTGCATACCCTCAAAGAACTGAGACTACAAAAAGGGTTTTCTTTGTTTACATAACCTCTCCCCTGCTTGAGATCAGGCTTCAGTCAGCTTTTCCTCATTGCTGAGGTGATCTGTGAAAGCACTCAGGTACCTCAGTGGTGCTGATAACACCTCTGTTGAAGGACTGTGCTGCTGGAACTTTGGTTCTTCACGTTGCCCAAACAACTTACCTGCAAGCCATGTGTTCATGGTGAATTCTAATTAAAGGAATAGTTGTAAGGGTGTAAATCACTATTTAGTGGGCACCTTCACAGAAGCCCCAAGAACATCCTCTTGCACCTCTGCCTCCTCACAGAGAGGTCACCAGTATCTTGAATTGTGTAACTGAGGGTGAGGGAGCACTAGCACACATGCCCTGAAGTTTCTGTGCTGTCCAGCTATCATGCTTCATCCAAAATAATTACTTTCAAATCTAAAATGTCAATCTCTAGATAAAGTGGCTGGTCAGCACTCTTTCTTTAAACTTTGATTTTTGGTCTGGAGAACTGTTATCAGATCAAATTCAGTGAATTACTTTTGGGTTAGATAAACTACACCCTCTGAGTTTGTTCATCTGCCCAGCCAAAACCAGTGCTCACATTTTGGCCACAAATACACGACCGAAGTCTCAGCTTGTCTTCTAACTACCAGAAATGATGGCAACATTAAAGACTCAATTCAGAAGCTCAGAAACTAGCAGCATGAAAGACAGGGCTTTAATCCCTTGATCATCGCAAACTTGAGGCTGGTTTAAGGGCAGCTGTAACCTAGTTGTCATCGTACAATCACTTAGGAAAGGTCACCAAGTAATGATGTTCACACACCAGCAATCACAGAGTATTACTCAATCACTGGAAAGTAAATTGCTGGAGAAACTAAGCGTCCCCTTGACTGCAAAGCCAGGAAAAAAAAAAAAAAAAAAAAAAACAAACCAAAAAAACAAACAAACCAAAAGCAGCAACACAGTGCAAATTATTCATACAAAGATATATCTGTAGAGCACACATTAACCTACTGCATATTTATACAGGTCTACATAGACCTGTGCACAGCTATTTCTAAGACCATTCCTCAGCAGGGTTTTTCAGTCCAGCTCCATGTAGTAGTCCCACTGAAAAAAAGAGAACCATCCAAGTCCCTGAAGTTTTATGTCCTTTAAATAAGTCTGCAGACTGGGGCCTTTAACTGCTGTCAAGCAGACATTAATATATTGTGGAAAAACTACAAGCTGCTTATGCAAACAGACTAAAAAAGTATTGCTTGGTTGATGGGGAACAGAGATATATTTTGCAGAATAAGTGTCTTATTTCTGAGTGTCTTTCCTAGTTGTGTATCCCACTGTTGTGGGATCCTTTATGGGGGAATGTTGCCATTTCTAGCACCTGTCTGTTCAAAGAGGTTTTAGTCTCCCAGGTGAGAATCTTTGTGTGCTTCTCAAGTTTCTAAAACATCTCCTGTGTCTGTTTTTTTCTGTGCTAGGGTTGAACAGAATCAGAATCCAATACTCTTGTTGATATTGTATTACCAGCCATGATATAACTAGCTGCTTCCTACCTTCCTCTTTCTAAAAGCCACTCTAGATTTACTATTGGTGTGTATTTTCTTAAATTTTGCACAGTGACTTCCTACCTTCCCTTTCCGGGATGGCCACTGTTAATTTAGATCTACTCAGGAACATTTTGGATTCTATCTAATCTATTTTCTATTTATATCACATTCATCACCATGGTAGCTGAATGCCTTAGAAAGTGCCTTTGAGGTAGAGACTGTGCAAAGCTTATTTTAAACCTCTCTGATTCTTTGCCTTTAAAACTGAATTCTCACAACTTCATCTTACCCCAGCTGAGAAATTGCCCTTTTGCACTTTGCAAGGAACACTCTCAAATCTGTAGCCAGTCCAGCATGACACGGGACCCATTTCTAACTGAGAATATCAACTGCAGCAACTCTGACACCAATGTAAATAATATATTTATATTTTGATAGTTCTCTGACTCATAGATAAATATTACAATATAGGACATTCATAAGTGATGAGAGCAGCAGTTCCTCAAACTCAAGCAAAACTAACAGACTTGCAGTAAAGTCTTATGCTCACTTTCACCACTGTTAACGTGCCCATCTACCTTGAAATGTGGTTATTATTAACTATACAGTCAAAGTCTGCATATAAATGTGTATATGTATATGTAATGACATAACTATGTCACATGGTTTTAAAACAGAACACAAAATTTTGTTCCGTATATTCATTTCTCTGTACTTTGCAGTGCTGCACCATGGGATTTTCCCAAAATTACACCTCCAATTTTAAAAGTAATACACCAGAAACTATGCTTTTGCACCAGGGGATTTTACACTTGCACTTCTGAAGAGTTCTGGAAAACAACAGAAGGTCTAGCCAGTACCTAGGGAAGGTCTGAACTATTCCATTCATCCTCTCTTGCTTAACAATCCCAGCGATACACTTATGAATTGTAAATTTAAGGAAGGGAAAAGAAGTCTGCCCACACTGAACATGGGAATAGCACAGAGTCAGCTGTATTTGTCACGTTTTTATATTAATTGTAGTATTCACTTTCAAATCCCTTCTTTGGGTTTCCAGTTTGGCATTCTTAGGAAAAAAAGTTTGTTTTATCTGATAGTTTCTTCTTTCCCTCCAGCTTGAACTGACTGGGCAACTTAAACCCAGCTCAAGTCAAGGGTAGAGTCCTGAAAGATGTAAACATTTCCAGGAGTTGTGTAAAGAATGTCGCTGAGGAGCTTACAGGGAAAGGCCAATATCACCCTCACAGAGAGATTGCAGCATCAGCACAGCTCTATTATTAGACATTAACGAATTAACACGGCAAAGGCAACTTCCCAGGTGCCACAATCTAAAGGACTGTTTGCCTAATTTGCCTGAAATAGCTACAGAAACCCATCAGAACAGCACAGAACACAGCAACACAGCAACACAGCAATGACCTTGTTGTTGTTGGAGCATGGATGGCCACCCAAATAAAAAACACCAAAAAAGAGAGAGAGTGAATTTCCTGCAGGGGTACTCCAGGATGCAAACAATAACCCAGCTCCATCTCCATGCTATGTAGAACCACCCCAGCTATGAGAAGTGCATCATACATATGTGTGTGCTGAACCTCCTAGCCCATGGTTCCATCCTTAAATAAAATTTCCTGCAGGCTGAACTAACCCTTTATCACTCCTAGCTTGAGAGCTGCTCATCTTGTCTCCTGTGCACTGAATGGAATATTTTCTCCTATTACTGGCTGAGTCATTAAAGTACCATTCAGATAACTTTTATGCAATGTAGTTTTCATCACTATCAAACATGCTCGAGTTTCGTGATTTGGTAAGTTTCCCATGACTTGCTGTTCATGAAGCGTCGATCTGTTTGTCACAACGATGCCGTATGAAACCTCATCTGAGGCTGAGAGGAGCTGGTGGTGACACAGAACTGATTTCTTCATACAGACCGTGAAGCAAACAAGGGATCACAATAATCTGATGAGACGATCTTGACATCCTCCAGCCCAGCCTACCTCTGCAGATATGTCAGTAGACTAGTTTGGACAAGCAGTTTGTTGTTTGTTTTCTTTTAAAATACATCAAATGAGTCAACACATCAACAAAGCAGCAAAATATTTTTCCAGTTACTAAATGCATTTGTTAATCAGCCAAACCAGAGATACCAAGAAGCCTCTTTGTAATGAAGTCTTTGGTTCTCCAAGTCACCACCGAACTGTCACACACAACACAGACATAATTTTGATCTAATCAGGCTCTAAGAAAACATTTATTGTAGCTGAATATGGCTGTCTAAAAATCATAGACATCCAAACTGCACATGACAGGATCAACCCTGGGGGCACAAAACGGGGTCTGACCAAGCCTTGCCACTGTAATAGGGCACTGAAGTACCATTAAAAGCAACATGCCAAACTCATCTCCTAAACTCCTGCTGCTATTTAGACCAGATATCTTTCCCGAGTCTGTGTTTAACTTTCCTAAGCAGAAGAACTATTTTTAAAAAAGGCTTTTGAGGAAAAAACTTGTGAATTTTTCAGGTTGCAACAAGTCACACACCAGAAGGGCTCTGAGGCTGGTACTGGCACACACTACTTGGAGGTGGAAACCCAGCCTTCCACAGAGGCCAGGGGCTAATTCTCTTCAGTAACATGAAAATCCTGGTATATTCTTTTTGCCAGCAATGGAACAGGCTCTTTTGTTCTCCAAGGCCTTCCCACAAAAAGATTCACAAAAAAAACCTGGAGCTGGACCTTACTTCTAACTCCAGCAAATACACCATTACTGGGCATTTGCATATTTAAAATCCCCAAAACTCACTGCAGGTAGGTATTCATCCATTCAGCAGTAAAAATGCTGAGTGTGGGGTGTTGTTTTAACTCTAAGTTCACACCTCCAGCATCCAACAGCTGTCACCTGCTGCACAGTGCTCAAACCTATGGTATTTGTCCTACTGTCCTACTATGTTGATTTACAGCTTTTTTTGCTTCTCTGCCTCAAGCACCATAAAGGTTTGTGCCAGCCTCAGTGGTTTTAAGTTGTATAAGCTCAGTCACCATCAAAGCTTAATATTTCTCAAGATATTCAGAGAAACCCATCATCCCAAAGCAATATTTTCATCTTCTGCTACAGGGACAAAGATAATTTTCTCAAATACTTTTTTGTTGCTTCTTCTGCCTCAGCTCCTCCTATGTCTGCGCTCACACCTCCCTGCATCCACCTCCACTTGTTTTGGGACACTGAAACACGCATCAACTAACAGACAAACTAGGTCTTTTTCATGAAGTCTAGAATTTTGCTAATGAATTACAACATGTTTTGATACTACTGCTACTGTATAAAGGCAAACCCCTGTGTTTCAAGTCTCCGATATCACAGCATCATCAGCGTTTGCGAAAACAAGGACTTACAAGTCTGTGGACACCTGGTTTCACACAATACCTCCACGTACACCGTAATGCAACAGGTCTGTTCTGCAACTGGAAATAAAGATACAATTGCAGCACCTGTAAACATGTGCAAACTGCTCCTAATCTATAGATCTCAGCTCTGGGTAGCAGTGACGAGGCAGCAGCTCGGAGTGGGCTGTGGGTGATTAACCAAGTGGGTGGTGCTTCCATTGATCTCTTCACCCTGCTTGTTGCCCAAGCAAAGTAGATCAAAGTTACGTTAAATGTACTTACCCACGCTACAAGCAGACCCCCAACTGAGGCAGACATGCATGGCCACTATCCTGTGAGTCCTTATGTATCAGATTTCCTCTTGCCTATATACTCCCACTCCAAAAAACCTTAAGGTTTTGTAGCAACCTTTTGGAGCAGCTAAGGAAGAAAGTACTTCTCTGGGACTTTTGTGGGTGCCATTCCTTTCCTCGGATAGTTTTGTTTGGGCTTTTATGTTGTTTTTTTTTTTTTTGCATAAAGTCAGCTCTTATTACAGCAGCTCAATCACACCATGAGGTTCAAAGTAAGAAAGACTATCAGTAAATGCAAGGTGAAGATTCACTACTAATAATCTCAAAGCCTGACAAGAGGAAAGTGGGAATCACACACTGACAAAATAAGCAGATGCCATCAAGCAGCTGCACTCTTTACAATACAAATCTATTTATTGCAGACCCACTATTACTTTTCCACTTTGCCAGGCACTCTGGCTCCCTCAGGAAAAGTATGGAATTGGCCTGAAAAAAAAAAAACAGGAAAGAAAAATGTTTCATACTGTTTGAAAAATGTATTTGTTTCACAGCTTTATAGATGAAATATGAGATTCTAATGTAATTCAGGAGCTCTGAGTTCCATAGAATGAGGCAAAAAAAGATTATTCCAGCAGTCACAGTCTGCCCAGCACACTGCAGGAACACAGACACTGCCTCACCAGATTGTGCACTCTTTACTTACTTTCTAATGACAGTGTCACGGGTCATCTGTGTGCACCACATCCCTGCCCCAGCATTTGGGCTGGAATGAGAAAAAAGTGAAATACCAGGGGCTTGTTCTATACTGTACTTCTCTAATACAATTCAGTTTTTTTAAAAAAGCCTGCCTGATTTATTGAAGGCCAGATCCTCCCCACTTACAGCACCAGCAAATCAGCCAGCTTGGGGAACTCAAACAGTCATCCTGACCACTTGCTGAAGTACCAAATGACTTCCAAAAGAACTGAAGGTGTATATATGTGTATGTATATATATCAACTTTTGTCATCATTTTGGAATACCAACTTTCCTGAGGTCTGAAAAAGAACTAAAGGCTGCCTCGGAATATTACTTCCTGCAAAGTTCCCTGGAAAAAGTAAAATAAAAAATTATCTTAGTATATCCAAGTGAGCCTTACACTTGAGGAGTTCACCGAGGATCATGGGTGGAGATGCTGGTGGTATCCTTTTCATCATAACTCAGTTTCTGCAGCACACTCCTAGGATGTTAAAGACCCAGAATCCTCTTTCCCACTGCTCCCACTTCTCTAGCAAGGTGTTCCAGCC
The DNA here is from genome assembly GCF_003031625.1 of Empidonax traillii. NCBI lineage: Eukaryota > Metazoa > Chordata > Aves > Passeriformes > Tyrannidae > Empidonax > Empidonax traillii. Next base: position 34,694 of record NW_020956453.1, read on the forward strand.
ATCAGTCCCACTCCCAAGCACCTCCTATGACAGCTGGTGCACTGAGCTGCAAAGAGGGCAACATGCAGTGGGCCAGTGAGAAACAAAGCACCAATCTGACTCCTTACTGATGAACGCCTCCAAGAAGCAGGAATCTCGTTCCCACTCAGTGACTGCTTGTATTTTTCCATTTAAGAGTCCACCTATCATTACCTACCTTCCTAGAGCTGAGTATTCTTTATCTGTAAGGGACAGAGACACCCCCTAGGCAATCCCAAGTCAGGCACCTTGTCTCAGATGCATCAGCTACCCCATGAGTTTCTTCCTCAGGCTTTGTCATCTCATAGGTTCATTACACAAAGAAGGAGAGGTATTGCCTCCAGCATGCTGACATGCCCTCTGAGCTATCTGTCTTCGCCTGGAATCACTGCCTCATGGCCAGGACTTAGTTTTGAAGCATTATTTCACTTTAACTTAGTGCCTGAAGCTACTGAGTATATTTGAGTCCTTGGTCGTGTTTTCTAAAGCACTTGTGCAACCTCAAGTTCCCCAGAGTCATGCTCAAACTGACTCATTGAAAGCATTCCCTACAGCCTCCAGTTATCTCCAGAGGCCGAGAGGTAACTAAGATTGAAAAACAAAGGAGGTAACAAGATACATATAAATAGATATGTGTACATAATGATAATATTAAATATCACAATAAAAATGCATGGAAAGATATTTTATAAATTACAGAAACCATTAAGTTTTAGAGTGCCTATGAGATACTCCTCGATATAAACCAAGGATATATTTCCTTTTCATTAGATGATTCTCTAACGTTCCAGTGGTTTCTCTTATCAATGCTTTGAACTAAATGGCAGTTCCTCTGTTTAGAGGTAGCGAGGTTCAAACCATGAAGAGCTTCACTAGTTAAAAACTGTTATTTTAAACTGCACTATATGCTAAACTAGAATATAGATCTTGACTATCACTTGATAGTGTCTTCTAAATTCCTCTTGGATGCCCAGTTGGTGCCCAACACTTGCGAGCAGATTATTTCCTCCCCATCCTCACCGAGCAAACTGCAGTAGGGCTGTCTTGTCTCCTTTCAGGTGGCAGAAAGAAATTATCACAAAAAGGAAATCCTATCATAGCCTGATGAGCATTATTTTCAGCAGCTTTGTCTGCTCAAGGAGCCCCCTGCTCCTACACCGTTCCTCCTTGTACCTCCCAGGTTGCTGCAAATAAATCAGAGCAGGGAGCTGAGCTAGATAACCCCCCACCTCTTCTTTTTCAGCCAGGGTTTTTTTAAGCCAGATTAGCTCTCCCTTTGCACTTCACCACATGCCCAAATGCTTGTGCCAGCGTAGCAGAAGGAGGAGTAAGCAAGTGGGAAGAAGTTGCTGGAAGTAGGAGGAGGTGAGGGAGCAGAAGGGACTTCTTCAGCGGGTCTGAGGCCCGCAGCCTAAAAAAATAACTCCCTCACTGGGATCAAGTACTCCTAGGGTGCCCTTGTGAGGATGGATGTGCTCACTCCCCGAAATGCTTCACCTGATGAATCTAGCAAGTATCTGTTTCACTGCAATGGGGATCTGCCACTGAATGCACTCATCATTTTCCAGCGGGGACATTACCTGTAACAGACAGAGGGATTCAGGCAACCGCTGCCAACATCTCCCTCAGCGTGTCAGCCTTTGGGCTTTTGTGTGTCTCCACCTTCGTCTCAGGGCACTAAGCAGATTCTCACCTAAAGCAACATTGTAAGTAGACGTACTGTTGCCTGCAGATTTCGCACAGCCCACAGCGCAATCACAGAACCTGCAAGCGGCTCGGATATATTTAGAATCCCACATTGTCATTACTTTCATCCTGCAAAACGGAGGTGCTGGGGAAATAAAGGACAGAAGCAGATGAGCAGCGCACAGCTGGAGAACGTCAGCAGACGTTGCAGCACTGGCTGGGCCTGTTTCACCTCCTGCTTAACTGGAAGGGAGTGGACGACCCTGAGAAAAAGAAAATCGACATTTACTTCTCCTGCCGTGATCAACACCTGGCTGCCCCTGTGAAGACAGTGTTCTAGTAATCTGCAAACCATCATTTTCTGTGCCAAGTCACTGCTGCCACTGTGGAATGAGCATGTGGGAAAGGGCACAAGGCAAAGAACTGCCTGTGAAGGGGGGAGCATGTGGCTGCTGGCTAAGGATAGAAATATCCCACAGGCAAGCACAGCAAGACAAAAACCCATAGGGACAGAAGAGACTGAAAATAAAAGCTGATAAAATGATAAAAGAAAGCTACTGCACAGTTCATCTGGCCATACAGAGGTTGATATGTAGTCATATGTAAGCAGAAATGCTTGTAATTAATGATTTAAATCACAGTTGTTGTCTAATTCCCTTGGATTGTGAAATGGGATATTTTTTCCAAAATAGGATCCTAAGAGAAAGAAGACAATATTGAAGGTACAGATAAAGTTTGAATTCTACCTCTAAAAGATACTTCTACCATCACTCAGACTTATCAGGACTGTCTCCTGTTCATTCTCCAGGCCTCTACTTTATGTCTGTGATAAAACATGGGCAGAGTTGCTTCCAAGGGAAGCAAGCTGACCTATTTGTGTTCCCTTTCACTGCTCCTGAGGCAGCTTTATATAACTTCTCAGAGGCACCTTATTTCTTGAGAGGGTGAACACTTGCTCATACAGCTGTAATAATGGGTGAAATCACCCAAATTATACCTTTATTTTTTTATCTCCATGGTACTTTTTAAGATAATTTGTGGGGTTGGGGATTATTTTAATGAAGGCTTTGGTCTGTCAGGGATTTGTTTGCCAATGGCAAGAGGGAAAAGGGAATAGGGAGAAAGATTCTAGCTGTTTTATTTTAAGCTACTTTTGAAGGAACTACAAGGTTCACTTTAGAAGGGCAGGCAAACACAACAGTCAGCTGCAGCCTCCAGATTACAGGCTAAGAAGAGCTTTGCCAGGTCCCCATAACTCTGTCACACTCTAAATAATCCATGTTAACCTTCATTTCAGGAAAAAAAAAAAAAAAAAGCCACATTAGGGGCTGTTGTGCTCAATTAGAAGATGTGGTGCTTATCTCAGAGTCCTATCCACATCAGCCCCATTTCCCATCTCTTGCAAACCAGCCCCATTCTTTCCTAGTCCTTTGCTCTCAGCATCCTTAGTTTCAGTCAGATCAGTGGTTCCACTTAAGTGATGGATGTATTTTTCAGATGTGTCCATGTTTCGTTCTCCTCCTACAACTGCATCCCTTCCTAAGAAGCAGTTAACATAGATCAGATTGCGGGATGCCAGCTGCAACAGGAAGATTAGATGGAAACTACAACAGTCTCTTAGAAATCCAGGGGCCTTTTTTGATAGCTGTAAGGTGCCAGAAACCCTGCTCTTGTTGCATAGGATCCTTGTAGTAATTTTTAATATTTCAGTTAACTTCTGATGGACATGGAGAGGTTCTTAGAAATCTATGGTCATGGGATGTGCAGTTCCCACAAGTCTGCTACTGTTTCCCAACTTTCTGAGTTGTCCTGGGTCATCTCCTTTGTTATTGACCACGCATTTAATCAATCCAAGGTAGTGCTTGCATGCAGGTCTTGGGGGGAAGCACTGTAACCCACTTCTTGCTGCAGTTGCCACTCTTGTAAAAACTCTGCTGCTGTCAGAGGATTTATCCAGAAACTGTTTTAGCCAACAGATCTATCGCAATTCCCTTACAAATGAAAGGATAGAAGCTGCCCTGAGTTGGGTCAGGTACAAAAACCATCTCTGAATGGCCTGGCAACAGGGTATTTTCTTCTGGATGCTTTATTTTGTACTTCAGAATGTCGGGCTTTGTTTTTCGAGCCCTTCATCTCACAAGGGATAAATTAATCTTTGAGATTAATTAGTGCTTTGCAACTGCAGTCTCTTTTGGCCAGCATAAATATAGGCTGCCAGCATGTCCTTCCCTCTCTCACTTTTGGCTTGATGTTGCCATCTCCACATCAGGGAACTGAGCACCAAAACCAGGGGTAGATTTCTTCCTCTCACCTCCATCAGGTCCCAGCAGGGTCACAGGGCTGAGCTGGTTCAGCGCACAACCACCAGCACAGCCCAAGGGAGGCAGCAAGAACATGCAGCCCAGAGAGGGTTCACATCTCCCAGGAGCAGCCTGAATTGTTGTTTTAAAGCAAACAGGCAATTGCAGCCTTAGCCTGAACACTGAAAATCTTAAATTACTCAGATTTGGTTTACTGAAGTGCTTAATGTTTCAGTAGAACACTTTTCACTGCTGCACTGCTTATGAAAGATTATGGCAGTGAAAGAGGTGACTATATTTTCATAAGGTGACCATTCTACATAAGCTGAGAAAGTATGTCAGAAAACCCCATTTACAGAGAAAGGATGTTATCATATACTCTTCCATCAGGGACTACTATTACCAAAACTCAGTTCTAACCTTTTTTTTTCCAGTAGTTTTTGTATAATAACTATTTTTGTAAATTATCCCTCAGCAAGTTTGTTGTAAACATTCATCATCAGAAGATTCAGTCCATCACTGCTTATGGGAGTGCACAGATCATACAGCTGATGAAAAAAAATGTGGTTTATATATTTATATAGATATTTATTTAGAATTAATTTTCTGCAGTTATATTTGAATGTTGTCTTATAACTTTGCTGCTTCAGAGAACATTTCTATCAGCAGCTTATTGTGAGGGCACGTGCAGAAAATCCAGCATTGAAATAGGTACGAATGCAAGCAAAATGAATGCATTTAAAAATTAGAGAAATGCTACTTATCCCAAAGTGACTGTTTGCCGAAGTGTCAGGACACACTGAATGTAGGAAATCAAAATACAGGATAGTGTTCCCAGGCCACAACAAGCCATCTAACCTAACAGAATGCCAGATGGCTGTTTTCTTTAACAAACAGTAGGAAGAGATTTCCCATCCTATGGGAGTTTTAGTATTTCAAAACACAAAGAGCAAAGTCTTGTACTCTAATTCACCAGTGAGCCAACAAGAACATTTTTCCATTCAAGTGTGGCCTTTTTGCATTCAAATATCATAGTGTAATTAACCTTAGGATCTATCAGGAAAATAGTTTCACGGGGCAGTTTTCACACAGAAATTGCTAACTTATGACGTCTTGCCAACTTCCAAAGAACTTTCCCCTGAAGTTTTTGAAGACGAGAGTTCCATCCAACCCGTTTTTATTCAACCAGGAGAGTCCACAAGAACTTCTTGTTTTCTGCCAGACTGTATTCTCTGACAAGAGAAATACAGATCATGAAACTGTTGCCTGACTCAATTCTGTGTTGCTCCTGTGACCATCTTCCATCATCATGACAGGAGAACCACAAGCATGCCAGACAGCATGGGTGCAGCAGGTTCTCTTTGCAACACTCCACGTGTGCAACTTCACAGCAGTTACTGCAAGTTGTGTTACACAAGAGAATCTCTGAGGTTGATGTAACATCCCTCATGGATGATGCAGCTTTCCGTAGTACCAGAAGACAGAAAGACCTCTGACAAAGCCACTGCAAAGCCATCTTTGATCTACACCTGTGGTCACAGATGCCCAGTTTGCACAGACTGGAACTTCCAAGAAACTTCTAAGCAAGGCAAACCCAACAGACGCGGGGAGGTCACAGGCAAACTCACTTGTCACTCTTCGAGCTGCAGTGTGGAAGCAAGGATTGCAGAATCAGAGAAACAGAAAGAAGCTCCTGAAGGCCATCTGAACCAACCTCCCACTCAAAGACAGACTGTCACCAACTACAAATCAAATCAGCCATGGCTTTATTTGGATGAGTCTTGAAAGCCTTCAAGTACCGAGATTTTCACAACTCTTCTATAATAGGTATATAATGTATTCCAGTCTTGTACTGTCCTTCTACTGGGGAAATTTTGCTAACGTCCAGTTTGAATCTCCCAATATGCAAACTCTGGCCCTTGCCCTCACATTTGGCCTGAGTTTCTGGCTGCCACAGTAACTTCCCAGTCTCTGTTTGCTGCATGAGGTTATTCTGCTCCAGGTACCAAGGTTCACACGCTTTATTGAATGTCTTAAGCTCCAATCCACAAGAGTTTTAGGATCCTTCTGGACTGAAGCTCTGTTGTTCAGGGTGCTAATCATTTCCCCTAATTTAGCATCCCACACAAATTCTTGGAGTTTTCATTCTCACCGATCACAATGAAAATGCTGAACACCAGCAGCCCCAGTACCAATCCTGGGGTACACAACTACTGAGTTTCAGGCTGCTGATAACCATTCTTCAAACCTTGTGGTCCTGGTAGTTTTCAGCTGATCTAACAGTCTATTTATCCAAGCTATACTTCCTTATCTTCCAGATAATGCTATGGTGTCAAAATCCTTACTGAAGAGAAGATGTATTACATCCAGCACTCTCATCTGTTTAGCCAGGCATTTCACCATAAAAAGCAACCAGGCTGGTCAAGTACAATTTACCATTGGCAAATAAATCCATCCTCACTCTTCCTTGTCTTTACCATCCTGTTGTTTGTGTGTTTGTAACTGGATTCCCAGAGGATGTGCTCCCTGAAGAGCAGACCCAAGTTTTAGTGGCAGTGGCAAGGCCAACATCATACAACACCTACATTTATCCACAGATATCCAGGTATTGGGGTATGATTCTGTTGCAAGCACAGCAGTGCAGCTGCAGTAAGGTTACCTCAGACCCTTCAGTTTACTCACAGCAGCACAAACTACAGCCTTACTGACCAACCTTACATCAGGTCTCGGAGCCACGGTGACTTCAGACTGCCACAGAAATCTGTCTTCAGTACCAAAGATGGGCAGTCACCGCAGTAAATTTACCCCAGTTCTTTCTAACAGAGGGATCTCAACAGACCATTCAAGCTCAGTTGTAGGTCTTCCCAGGGTGAGTGCACTTCAAGGCCCAGGTTTAAGACAATAGTCAAAACCAAGGCATTCCCTGAATAAGGTCTAGAGTGTCATTACTGAGGTGAAAGTGTGGTCTAGCTTGAACATCAGTTTATAGCCTTCTATAAAAACATACCCTTTTCTATTACTACTGATAGCAGATCTGACAGCTATTATCTCTCTGCTTATATTTTATGCTTCCTAATTCTAACATATGATGGCACTTCACTTCCCAATATCCATTGACATTCTTTTGATGTATCTTTTGGGCTAGTGCCTAAGCACATTTGCAAATAGTTTAGTGCTCAATTTAAGGCTGAATATATTCCCAGAATTCCTTGGGCAATCAATTATTTATTACTTACAAGTGTTAAGATCAAAAAGAAAAGAAATAGATGTATATTCCACGCTGACAGGAGGTCCAAAGGGATTACAGAAAACAGAAACTTTAATGCTAAATTTGTGTAAAAAGGAGAAAATGGGGATTCCCTAGTCAGTTAAAAAAAAAAAAAAAAAAGAAAGAAAGAAAGAAAGAAAGAAAAAATTGGCCTGGATTATACAGTTATTCTTCTGTTAGAAGTAACATTTAGTGTTAGAAATGCACACTTGAGCTGTACCATTAGTTCTGTGTACCACACGGGGCAAATTCCACTTTGCTTTCGCCAAGGAAAACCAGCTTGAACTCAGTGCCAGCTGCCTGGATGCACCTTTTAGCAGCATGCCCAGGGTGGCACACATAGCTAATTAATTAAAATACTAATTCGCTCCTATTGACAGCCCTAGGATTTGTGTGAGTTTTTCAGCAAGGTCATACTGCCTGCATGGATTCTTTGTAAAACCTGGGGCTTGTAAGGGCGTCAACACTCAAACAAAGGGCAAGTCGCAGGAGTAGAATTTAGAATTTAGAAAGATCATTCGTACTTCACTGAACAGCACTGTAGAAGGTGGAGGACATTTTCACAAGCATGTTTGACTGAGGCATAATTTGCTTTATTCCTATCAGCGTGGTATGAGCAGCGATGGAAGTTCACGAGGCCAAATGCTAGGTCTCTCCCTCCAGGAGCTGCAGGTCAGAGCTCAAGTGCTCAAACCAAAACTTCATCTGTAGTCACAGCTGGCTATGAAGGTGGCTTTACAAATCATGTGTTCTTCTCCGTAAGCCTTTGTTTATTTATTGCTAACCTTACACTGTGGCCAAAGACAAGCAAGAAAATAGCCCTGGCCAGGTCGCCAGTACAAAACTAGTCCTTACCTGGGTGATTAATGTCAGAGTAAGGGATACCTGACTACTTCTCAGTAAGCCAGTGCAGAATTATTCAGATAGGACAGAAGAAGCAGCAGGAAAAGAAGAACCTGGTACAAACAAACAAGGGGTAATTCCAGCTCAGGAGTATAAGCTGATGGAAGGCAATCTGCTGAAATAAGAAATCTAGACATAAAATCAGGTGAATGGCTCCACAGAGCAAATTTATTTCTGATGTATATCTGCAAGCTGAAATGCAAAATGGAATATCTAGCAAATGGCTATGAATGTCTATTAGAGGCCAGTCTGGATGGGGCTTTGAGCAACCTGGTCCAGTGGAAAGTGTCCCTGGCCACGGCAAAGGAATTGGAACTGCATGAACTTTAAGGTCCTTTCCAACCCAAACCATGCTAGGATTCTATGACCACAGATGCCAGAACTGAATGAAGACCTGGACTTGCTTTATCATAGCTAGCAGTCCAGCTAACAATGGATGAAATTCTTTTCTGTTTCTCTTTTTTTCCAGTGCAGGAAATTTATGTAGCAAACCTTTTCCTGAGGTCAGGGAAATTATGACCCTGTTGTAATTTAAGTTACTTATTTCTCAAATAAACAGAAAAATTAGACTACCATAAAAACTGAGATGTATCTAAAGAGAGTGGCAGCTCTCCAGGTAAAAAGAATCAGCCATCTGCTCTAAAAAAAAAAAAAAAAAAAATCTAATAAAACCCAGTGACAGATCACTTCATTCACTGAGAGAAACTTGGAACAGTGGGGCTGAAATCTGCTACGTGAAACTGGAGGAATCACACAACAGAGAGTTTGCAAATAATCCAATGGACTGTTCACTACATGGAGATTCAAACATCTACCTTAAGTCTTACTACCACTACTGCTATTATTATTGTTATTATCATTATTATCAATTCTTTTTGAGGTCTGCTTATAACTTTGAGATGGTCTTTAGCTGGTAAACCTTTTGAGGTTTGAGCATTACTACACAAAGTAGTAGAAAATGAGGCCTCTCTATTTTATTTCTTGGAGTGATCCTTCTGTTTAATAACTTCTGGGAGAGTCGATTTGTCACCTTTGAAGCGAAGGTACTTAAGGGTCTAGAGGTTAATTAGGAAAATGACAACTCACTTTACTGAAAGAGTTTAATTCAGCTAAACGAACAGTGACAAACTGTTTTCGAGCTGGAAGATCTGTTTGGAGCTGGTTTGTGCTGGAATGTCACCCACACAAATCTTGTGAGGGAACATTAAGTGACAATACGCTCAAAATGATGAAGCTTATGTTGGAGCAAATTCTCTGCGGCTGGGAAAAAAAATGCTTAAAGGAGGAAACATTTACATCCCAGTTTCTAAATTAGCTATTAATTAAATATAAAAGTTTGATGAGGTTTTTTGTAAACATCTTCACACAATCTTGTCACCACATTGGGTTTTTTCATGAAACCAATGGTAAAGAGTTTTCCTCCTTACCTATGTTACTGTTTTTCTCCAAATGAGCAAGATCAATGCAGAGGTTTACTGTGCAGGGAGAAAAATAAACAACAACAACAGAGGTGAATAATGAGAAATACATAGACAGCTTTGATAAAATAGTACAAAATGTGGTAAGATGCCAGCAGTGCTGACTGCTGATGTGCAATCTGCCTATCAAGGTGACAAGTATATTTGATTAACATGTTTCTAACTGTTACATACTAACTATTTCAATTAATTTTTTCTTTTTTTTTTTTTTTTTTTTTTTTTTTTTTTTTTTTTTTTTTTTTTTTTTTTTTTTTTTTTTTTTTTTTTTTTTTTTTTTTTTTTTTTTTTTTTTTTTTTTTTTTTTTTTTTTTTTTTTTTTTTTTTTTTTTTTTTACTGCTCAGGTGAATTCAGTGCTTTTACCCTCTCTCTGCTGAATGTTGGTTGATCTCCATTGAACTGTGACACTTCATCTTGCATTAAACTGTAATACCAAAAGTGTGTTCACCCATGCAGTAGAAGAGCTCCCATAGAACCCTACTGGGATACTCACAGTAGTAAGTGATGAGGTAGGAGTGGGTTTCAGTCAACTGGCATTTATTTGTGCTGTATATTTTATGGCCCTAAATTCAAGTAGCAGTCACTTTTAAAAAATTAGTGCAATGTCTTTAATTAGAGGAGAAGAGCAACCACGAACCTATAATTATCCAAAAAAAAAAACCAACCCACATGTAGCTGATGCAGTGAGTAGTGCCTTTCTCATAAGTGACATCAAGTCCCCTCTGTTCTTGGGCTAGGTCACTCATCAGTCAGCTTCAAGGGCAATCACTACTAATTAACAAGTCTTTTGAACTCTTCCAATGGCCCAGACCACTGAGGTGCTGTAATAATAGTAAGACATGCAGCTCTTAAGGTTGTCTGTCCTTTATGCTGGCAGAAAAGAAACTTCCTTCAGTACAATTAAACCAAAAGTATTGCAGCCATCCAAGTCTTTCTCACTAGAGAACCACCTTCCATGCTCTTGATAATTTGGCATGTGTATCCATACACAGAAAAGAAAAAAGGCTACTACAGCTGTGCAGAGAGACCATCTCCCTTCTCTACTGAAATGAGCAGAATTAGGACTGGACATTGAAAATAGAGCTTTGACTTGGGTTAAATCTGGCTAGAGACATTCATCTGAAACCTGAGTTAGTCAGACGGCAACAACAGGGTGTTCTCAATTGGAGCTGTGTATTTCGGGCTGAAAAAGGGTTGAAAGAGTAAACAAAGATGACACCTTGCATCTGAGGTTAGAGTTTCTGATTGTGGTGCACTCGGGACCAAGCCAGTAGAAACTCTTTCACATAGGCAAACATGATTTCTTTGAAGGAACAGGGAACTCCACCACCAGTTTCTCCTCCTAACTGTAAGGACGTGCAGTATCACCGATAACCTCCCTAGACCCGAAGAGATCATATCTGTACGGCTCTTTGATATGCAGATACTGGGAGCTGCTATTCTTATCCTGCTGGTTTTGTGCTTAGCCTATGGAAAACACAAACTGGTTCTGCCATGCTTTCCCTGTGCCCATCCCTCTTGCCTCCCCAGGTGGCACAACATCAGCAGACAGGTCGTAGTCCTCAGGGGGAGCAGGTCCCGCTGCTGGCCACCAGCACGGAGCTGACGTGAGGAACTCGCTGGACATCGGCTCCTGCCCCGGGGTGTCACGCACCACACAAGCCCAGTTCGTTCCAGGGACATATTTAAAACATCCCAGACCCCTTTTAATTTAAGCTGTAATTGATAGCTGGCTTTGGCAAAGAGCAGTTTCGCAGGCGTCGAGAGTTTAATTGCGGCCACGCGAATGAGCTTCCCTTGAGTCACAGCTACCCCGGTGTCACAGAAGAGCATCCCCTGAGTCACACCAACCCAGCCACCTGCCCCATTTCATCGGGAGCAGGCTAAAAAAAAAACACAAAAACCTATAAAAAGATGGGTCCTTGAAATAAATAAACAGCCACGTCAAGGTGCAGGTCAGCCTCTTCTCTCAGGCAGCCAGTGACAGGATGAGAGGACATGGTCTTAAGCTGCACCAGGGGAGGTTTAGGTTGGCCATTAGGAGGAATTTCTTCACAGAAAGGGGCTTAGACAATCGGAACGGGCTGCCCAGGGAGGTGGTGGGGTTGCCGTCCCTGGAGGTGTTTAAGGACAGACTGGACGTGGCACTGAGTGTAGTTGACACGGCGGTGTTCAGTCATAGGTTGGCCTCGATAGTCTCAGAGGTCTGTTCCAACATAATCGATCCTGTCATTCCCCCTGCGGTAGCCAAGGAATCCCAATCCACGCAGGACGGGCGGGCGGCTGACAGGCGGTAGAGCCCGAGGCGGGACTCGAACCCGCGGCTCCTCAGCCCGCGGGCTCCACCCCGCGCTCCCGGGGGGCCGAGCCGCGCAGGCGCAGCGTGGGCGGCCGGGCGGGGGCGCTGCGGGGCGGCGGGAGCGGGATCGGGGTCGGCGGCTCCTGAGCCCGCCATGGGTGACGCGCCCCGCAGGGCGGAGTCGGGCACTCAGGTGAGGCGCTGCCCTCGCCCCCGCCCCGGCCCCCCTCAGCCGCGGGGCCCGGGCGGGGAGGGCCGGGCGAGGCCGCAGCCGGGGGAGGGGGGAGCGCTCCCTACAGCGGCCCGGTGGGGGGAGCGCCCGCGGAGCCTCCTGAGGGGTGTGCGGGAAGGAGGGGAGGGTTCAGCCGCCTGGAGGGCTCCCTGGAGGGTGTCCGTGGGTGGCAGCGGCTCCAGGCGGGCTCAGGGTGCCGTGCATCCCTGTCCTGCCTGTGTGGGGGATGCGGGCGGGCGCTGCTGTCAGCACGGGGGGAGGGGGGTCCGGTGTCTCGGGAATTGTTTGTAAATTTTCCCTCCGCCCTCACTTCCCGAGAGCTGGAGTGGGTGCCTGAGGAAGAAGGGTTGTGACGAAGGTTCGGTTTAGACGTTTGGACTTAGTGATCTTAAAGGTCTCTTCGAGCTTTGACGCTTCTATGATTCTGTAAATAAAGAGTATGGAAGGTGGAATTGCTTTACTTCTCTTAGTAGAAAAGGGAGTTTGAGTTTAAGGTTTTGTTGCCTTGTTTGTTTTTGGTTGGGGTTGGGGGTTTTTCTCTGCTGGATGGCGTATTTGTTAAAAACCTCCACTTGAAATCATCAACGTAATTGCTTGGAGATTTTTGTGTAACTATCAGAATACATCAAATAGTTCATATAAAAACGTAGAAATGTGTGGTAGTATTTATTTCTTGATAAAACTCCGCGTTTTTTCAGTGGGACTTGAGCTCTTAAGCCCTTTTGACACTTAAAAAAAAAAATAGTACCAGATGTCCACTATCAGCAAATAGACATGAATTAAGGACATGAGTTGTGCTGTGTCCAAGGGGGTCAGTGCATTTATTTGTCGTTGTGATGGTGCCAGCAGGGAATGCACATGGCATCAACTGGCTGTGATAGATGGATAAGCCAGCCTGGACCAAGGGAGGAACTGACAACCGATGGGTTAAGAAAGGTTAATGTATGAATACACCGTCCAGGAAAAAAATGGTAAAAGGCCTTGAAACAGAAAACACTTAATTTAAAACAATACTTGGTCAAATAGCCTCCTGCATAGGATCAGGTTATCTTGGGACCACAGTCTTGTACTCTTATTATTCAATATAATTAATACAACAAATTAGAATTAGTCACAAAATAGCTTTGGTGTATCACAGTAAAATTAATGATAAATTGCTTGCATATCTCTTCATGCCCAAAGTTTACAAAAGCTCAGTCAGAGCGGTTATAGCGGTTGAAAATTAAGTTTTGTCTCGTACTCAAGACGGGTTTGTATGTGTAAACAGCCTGTAGGTTAGCTCACAACCTCTAACAGAGCTGGAGTATGTAATTTGAATTTCTTTAACATTTTAATGAAGTAATCTCTCATTCCTGACAAGACCTACATGTGTGCCTCCATTTATGCATAGCTCTGGTGAAACCAATAGAGTATAAGCACATCGTGTGTTAGTCAGTGGGACTGTCCATGTGCATATTTGCTTATTAAGAATTTGATAAATTATAAAAGGCATAGCTGAAATATTTGAGCCCCATCAGCCTTGTCATTAATGAAATTTAACCTAGCTGCTGTCTGACTCTTCTGTATAACTTGTCTTTTACACGTGACTGCACAGATGTGCAGTTTCTTGCTGGCATAATTACACTTGAAGAACACCTAAGAGCGAAGGCCTACCACTAGCAGGTTGCTAAAAGGTGGTGGTTTGTGTAAAAGAAGATGAAAAGAGCCTTATGAAAGAATAAATGAGCATCTACAGTTAGATTATGGAATCTGAAGACTTAATACGTAATTGAAATTGTCTTGTTTTGGTTTTTTTTTTTCCCAAACTCTTCCAACTCATATAGTGCTATGAGCTGTACAGTGTCTGTGGCAAAGCCTGGGACATCTGATGTCCACCCTCCAGATTAACCTTTAGATGCTGTAGATTTCTCCTCCTCCTCATTTTACACGTGAATAAGTGGGGAGGCAAAATGGAAATGCTGCCCTGGAACGGAGCCAAGGTGGCTTTAGCCGATTTGGAAAGCCCTGTGCTGTCCCTGCCTGGAATGCGGGCAGAGGTGAGGGATTGCCTGTCTGGTGCCTCATCTCGGCTTTGCCTCCGTCACTTCTGCTGTGGTGTGGACAAACCTTTGTGAGAGTTGAAGGAAAATTGTTCCTGTTTTCTGCCAGGAACCCCATTGCTCCCAGCGTGACATTAATGAGGCAAGTGCCTTTGGAGATTCTGCTTCAAATCTCGGAAGTAAATACAAGTTTGATAAAAACACAGGTGCACTATCATCAGCAAATTACCATAAATTACCTACATGAGCAGTGCTCAGAGTAAGCACCTGTAGTTATTTAAAATTAATATATAAACTTGTCGTTTAAGTAACTGCAGATTCATATTTAAATGATGCCAGTCAATCTACCATGTGTTTCCAAAGCTCTGGCAGTAAGCTTAAAAGAGGTGACAGTCTAAGAGCTCATTGTTTCAGAAGAAATAAACTGCAGAGGATGTTTTGTTGGCATAGAAATAAATTTAGGAGCAGGAACATATTTAGCCCAGCAATAGTTGTGACTCCTGGACCTAGCAGTGCCCGTGATCCAGCCCCCTGTTATCCCAGAATGCTGGAGAGGTGCTTCCTCTGCTAAGAAGTGAAGACCATTAGCAAGCAGCAGCCTGTGGTGGTTTTCTTCTTTCTCTCAACTTCCACTGCTGGATGAGGGGGTGAAATTCCCAGCCCTTCTCGCCAGGGGCGAGGGCCAGGCATTGGCAGCTGCTTGCACAGAAGAGCTGCACGTGAAGGGTCTTTCTTGGTAGTTGAGAGCTCCTGGTTTATGCGTCCCAAGATACATTCCTGTATTCTTGTGTACATATGTCCATTTGGATTTTTCCTTTTTCTGGGTCACAGGACCCTACCGGTTCCCAAAATACTCCAGAGCTCACCATGTGAGCGTTTTGTGTGCTGCACAAATGTGTGAAATGTAATGGGAGGATCCACAGATCCAGAGCAAGGTCAATCCAAGTGTTTTTCTGGCCCTTCACTGGACGAGTCAGAAAACTCTCCTGGATAGGTGTGAACGGGCCAAGGCAAACACGCTGACATTTTGTTATGGAAGGGACTGTTAAAGTGTCAGTGAATATGCCACACTTAGGTTCCCATTGTGACCACTTGAAGTAAATTTAGGACCATTTAATGGAGTTTTATTCTACTATGAAAGGCAAACACAACTCTTTAAAAAACTGTTAAGACAATTCAGAGCAAATGTTGCTTGTGGATGTGGCATAGAGGAAAGCAAGAGAAGGCAGCAGTTTAACACAGTTTAACCATATGTGCTCACTGCTGGTTTGGTCCTGAGGAGGATGGGATAAAGCTGAACAGGATTTGTTTTGTTCAGAGCTTTAAATGACAGCTGGGTGTGTCGGAGAATGAAGTATTTGGCACCAGGGTACGTGCTCTGGTGGCACTCTGAGCGTCCCAGTAGTGTCCTTTCCCAAGTGTGCTGATACACGTAGGGAATAACAGCTCTGGTAGTGGGGGAAATGTTCATTCTTGGTTTATGCAGTGTGCCAGAACTACTAATAACACAGGTTATGTCAATACCTGTCTACTTACTACGCAAATACCTCTCAATTTAAGAAACTGTCCGTGAACTTTGAACTAATTTGTTTTACAATGGGCTTACTTTGCAAGGGGCTTTGGAGAACATGCTTTACAAATTCAAGCTTGCTTTAGAAAGGTTCTTGCAGGGCCACTGGTGACTAATTACTTTTGATCATTCTTAATCCATACTCTGTTTGAACAAGTAACTATGATATAATAGGATTGTAGCCCAGAGGAGTCCTGTGTAACTTTTCAGGTGAAATGCACATGGTTTTACTTACAAATGCTCAGAGGGACTGACTCAGGAGATTGATGATGGGTAAGGTTTCACCTCCTCATCCAGTAGTTTTTTGTGAAGGAGGTGGTTGTTACAAATGATCTTCTTTCTCTTTGTTCTTCCCAGTGGCAGCACTGCTGTGTCCCAGAGGCGATCCCTCTTGCTAACCTACCTGTGCAGCTTTTCTTTTTAAGCTTTTATTTCCCCTGATATATCCACTCCTCATTGCCATTGAATCGGTGTGCTCATTGTTTGTGAGGATGGAACCGTCTGTAGTCCAGACTATATGCTTCCATGTGTATTTCTGAAAACATTTTTAAAGTCAGGCTAATCTTTTGATAGGGCTGTCATGGAAAACTGTCAGATTTAGGTTTTGTTGCCTAGGTCCATTGTTTTTAGTTAACAGCGTGTCTCTCTGTCTTGTCTTTAAAAGCTGCTTGCACGACTGGAGGGCAGAAGCTCCCTGAAGAATCTTGAACCTTACCTGTTTGCTGAGGAAGGATCTCCTGTTCATGGTAAAAATGTGTCTTTATCCACTTCATGGAAAAATGTCTGTGTAAAAGTATTCTCAGAGCAGTGTGACAGGGATAAGCTTACAAGTAGATGATTTTATCCTGGATCAGAATTTTAATTGTTGATGTATTTCTATGAAAACTAGATAAAATGGAATGATGCAAAGTCACCATGCCAAACATTATTAAATGGACTTTAAATATGCTGCATGCATATCGAAACACAGCTGTAGGTGAGTAAATACCAAGCACATTGGTCAGTTTTTTTGTAGTTTTACACCATTTTGTTCTAGAGTCTGTCATTGAACCTCTCAGGTTTTTTTAATGAGTGCTCTAAACAACCACCACCAAGTCATAACTGCAGAAATTTGTAAAGAGCATGAGGTTCAGTAAATAGCAAAGAGTTCAGTGATACGGAGTGGTCTGGAAAATTTAGGATAAGGGGCATGAGCAAACAGTATTTTTCAATAAAGCCAAGTCATCAAGCCGTTTTAGTCTTGGCCTGAAAAATCCTAATTATACTTAGATGGACCTTTAGAAACAATTCCATTGTGGACATAGGCACTAATCAGCTGAATGAGTTCATGGGCAATGTTTGGATCAACATGGCTCATGGAGACCTTCAGTGAATAAATAAGAATTTCAAATTGGAGAAGTCAGGCAACCTCCCAGTGACACCAGTATACAAGTTGATGGGAGATTCTTCTAGCAAGAAGTTTAAAGATCAAGATTGGATGTTTTAATGACCTAAACAGAAATTCACACTCTATTCAGGAAGTCAGACTGATTTTCCAGATCGTGTGAAATCTCGTGTATTTCATAATGGAAGAGACAGCTCTGATTACACAAAATTAGAAATATGTAGGAAAAAAGGCACATGAATGGCAAACTGCAAGGATCTTGTGGTGGAGTACTACTGCTGTGGAATGAATGTCTGAATGAGTGGATTTCATATGGCAGGTACGTGGCTGCAGTGATTACCAGCACGCTTGTCTGCAGTTTGAAGGTTCAGCGGAAAAGGCAATAAAAAAAATCAGCCTAATTGGATGAGAGATGATGCTTAGTCTGCAAACACAGTCACTGTGAGACTACTCCTGTGTTGTTTTGCAGCACTTGAGAATACATATGGGGTTTAGCAGTGTATGGTTCCTGCCCCAAAAGTTTCAAATGTGACATAACAAGGATAAAGGGCAGAGAAATATGGGTAAACCAATCAGGGCAAGTGGAACACAGAAGGATATTTAAATACTCTCAATTCTGAAGTTCTTTGTTATCCACAAGAAGAATTAAGAACCAGTAGTGAAATTGGTATATGTTTCACAAGGCTCTCAAATTCTTAATTGTTTTAAGAGATGAGGTATTTATGTTTTTAAAAAATGCAGTAATAGAAAATACTGATATTTTAGTCTGGGATTTTTTCTGCTCAACTTTACACACAAGAAACAAATATTTGAGACTAAACTGTCCATATTCTGGTCAAACAGACATTAAGAAGCCTTCTTGAGGGTTAGTAATTGCCTGCAGTCCACAGCATTAGATTATTTCATGTAAATTTATTTGCTTTGCTCTTAAAGTTAAGTAGGTTGTTCCTGTCTGTCCAAAGACTGTTCCAGAATCTCAGATCTAAGATGGCTGGAAACCTTATAAAAGTCATCACTGGTTTCTCTGTGCCAGCAGAGTCATTGAGCTTTTGAAGCACTTGTATTTTTCTTCTGCACTGAACAAATGGCGTCGATTATTACCCATAATTTGCCACGCTTTTTGGCTGACACCAATGAAGCTGCATAACGTATTAGCACAGATCTTTAGCTGTGTATAGATAAATAGACTTCACCTTCTATTACGTTTTTGCTTTGTCTTTTAATACCACAGTATTCATGTGAGCCCATGTGTTGTTTTGATGTGTGTTCTCATTTATTCAGTCCTAAATCCCTGCTGAAGGCCTTCCTCTCCATTTGTCATGAACTTGACTTTTAGTGGGTCACTGTGGAATGCTGTGATGGATTGCTCATGAAGTCTGTACTGAACAGCTCCTAATCTAAAATGCTGTAAATAAAGTAATGCAAGGGCCTAAATTTTGTTTTTCTTGATGGCATTTAAAGCAAACACATACACGAAATTTCAATAAAGTACAAAATGTTACATTGTAGTTAAGTGTTCGTTACATCTGTGTCAGTACTATAAAATAGGGGCGGGTAATATAGGTACTGCTGTGATGTTCTAGCCACTGCCTCTAATTACAATGGACTTGCATATTTAAGAACACATAAGCACATTAATTACATACCATTTAAGCTCTTCTGGAATGGAGCAAAAGTGACACAAGCTTTAAATAATCTTCCCCTCTTACCAATCATATTTCCACTGTGCCACTGGCACGAAGGTGTGGGTGTCAGTGTAAAGCTCTGATGTTCAGCATGACACCCAACATTAACTTGGAATAAATATGGGGCCCTTCTACTTCACTTATAAATGGTATAAATATTAGTGACAGCTTCAGCACTCTGTTGTAAATCACCAGCCCAATAACTTCAAGGTATCGGGTGATGTGAAATCCACAGAGTTATTGCTGAGTATTCCAACAGCCTGTTTGGAACTGCAGTGTCAGGAAACAGTTTAACCAGCATTTGCCAGTGGAATGATTACAGACAGCAACAAGGCTCTTCTCATTCAAAAGGTACCACCGAATTGATGACCAAGACTGAGCACAAAGTTTCAGTTAAAAATATATTAGTGTTTCATAAATATTTACATTTATGCAGCAGCGTTTAGCTCGTCCTGCACGCCAGTTCATACCAGTGGACTATTGTTCTCTTTATTCTGCCCACAGTGGGCCAGTTCAGGCTACCATGAGCCAAACAAAGTGTTGGGTGACTCCTTAGAATCTACTTCTTGAATTCATCAGTGCTGAATTTCATATGAAATCACTCTGCTTATCCATCTCCATCTGTTAAGTCTTCACGAACTTAAGTCTTTATTAACCCAATTAGTTTGTCTTCTACATGTTTTGCCAAGCTAATGGAACATTCATCTACTGATATGTTTAACGTCTGCCAACACCAGCTCTAATAGAAAAAGTTCCCATTAACCTTCTTCCACATTTAAAGTGTCTGTTCCTCCTCTCCCTCTCAGCCTTTCTCATCCTGTGACAGTGACTTTTTACTAATCCTCCTTTCAAAGTTGTTTTGACATTAATGGCTGATGCTAGCACTGATCACTCAGTCTCTTCTGTGACCTATTGTGAGAGTGTCAAAGGCTTCTTGAAAATGTTGCTGGCCTCACTTCCTCCTCTGCTGTGTCATGGTTTGTCCTCTCTGATCCAGAGGAATGAATTTCCCCTCTTATCTTACTCTAACAGCCTGGTTACTAATTCAGTGAAACCCTACATTTATGGATGTTGCTATAAATGGCTTCTGTTTTGCACCCGTTCTTCTTGTGGGCAGCCTCTGGGATAATCAGGAAGGCACAGAAATCCCCAGCCCTCTTGAGGTTTTCTTGCAGTCCAAGCTGTTACTCTTTTCAGAGTAACTCAAGTATCTTGGTCAAACTACAATGCAGCTGAGTATCTTTCTCAGCAATGTTGAACAAACTTTGAGGGGTGCTTGGCTGTCTTGCTGTCAACATTTATAAACCACCACCACAAAAAGTTCTGAGACTGATTTTTATCACTCAACTTTTAGAATTTTTACTTAAATAAGTTCATTAGTTCTGCCAATAACAAAATCTCGTCCAGTGCTATTCTGTAGCACACAGACGTCCTGTTAGAACATCTCCAAATGGAAAAAGTGGAGCATTTATTTCCCAGAATAACTTTGTGAATCAGACAGGTCACATTTTGCTGTAAAGGCAGGTGAGGCACCTGCCTTGCATGTTGGCCCCATTCACTTTCTGGTGTGGAATCAGAAATGCCAGTCAGGGTGGCACGAAGCCAGCGGCAGACAGAAGACACACTTTGTACCTTAACAAGAGCTGCCTTATGCAATTGCTCTAAAATATTTCAGTAAATGAAATATGAGGGAATGACCTACCAGGACATTTAGGAGGAGTTCTTCCAAGCTGGTATCTCACCCTACCAGGGCGTGGTTATGTTGCTGGCACAGGCTGTGTGACAGCAGAGCAGCCACTGGCTGAAAGTGCCTGAGTTGGACATTTGACCCCTGGGCAGGAAGAGAAAATGAAGATTTATGTCCCAGCAAGTCTAGTGGTCTTTCATCTCAAAAGTGAGTGAGCCATTCAAAACAGCTTAGTAAAGGTTTTTGAAGCAATCAAGCTTTTTAATAAATTTTGAAGGATCAGAAATTCATAGAAATGGAATTGCAGTCGTGGAGCAGCAGGAATTCCATTATGGAGAGGCGGGCAGTCTGAGCTCCACGGAAATGGACAGCCTTGGCACATCAGGTGTAAATTGCTTTTAACACTTGCAAAGGGTGAAGTAAGAGCTTGGTTTCTTCCCCACCACCTTCTGCCCTTCATCCTGAGCTGCATCTTGACATTATACACATTTGTGAACAAGGACGTCCTCTGGAAGTTGAGCAGTGGCTTGAAAAACCCTGTTAACTCAGGCAGGCACAAACATGTTTAAGGAAAGTTGCAATTAATTTTCTACTCTCACATCTCCCTATGAAAAGCTGTTATGCCATTTGCACTTGCCAAGGCCATGGAAATCTCTCACCTTCCTGCAATTACAGTTGTGTGATTCTCCTTACTGCATGTATTTACCCTTCTGCCTAAAATCCAAAATGTCATAAATAAATAATCCAGAACCCAAAATTAAAAATTTATAAAACATGACTAATAAATTAATGTTTTTTTAGATTCTGGATCAAGACATCAGGAAACTTTGGATAACACTTAAAAATATCTTGCATTCACATCCAACAAAAGACCTGGTTTCCTGCTGAAGTGTAATGCTGTTTTTAATTAACATTTTAAATTTATGTGATATGTGTTTTACTGACCTACATGGATGAGGCAACCAGACTGAATCCTTTTATGAACAGAGATCCTTTGCTTCAGACAGAGGTGTTGCCTGCAGTTGAAGGAATCTGAGTCCCCTTTGTCAAAAAAAAGCAGTTTCATATTAAGATCACAGAAGAATATCAGGGCTAAATAAACCCACTGGTGCTCTCTTCACCCGTCACAGATTCCTGTAGGTATCTTGTGACATCTGGAGGTACTGAACGAGCTTATAGCAGGCATGAGATGCTGAAGGACAGGCTGTGCTGTAAAAATAGATGTGCCAACATGACTTGGACCTCTGATATATAAATTTTTTTGTGTTTCGCTTGTCCTCTCCTCTTTAATTTATTCCTTAATTGTGTGTGCATAGTGTAGATGGTTTCTTAGCCACTTCTGTATAAACATCTTCCTCCTCTGCTTTCATTGACCTGTGATGATATGGATGAAATCCAGTTGCCAATGTTTTACTGAGGCTGGTATCCTAGGTGCTATTGGCAGAGGTTTTCAACCTTTCTTCCCAGTTGATTTTTTTTTTTTTTTTTTACTTTAGAGGCCTTTCTTGAAAATTGAAATGTCTCTTTGTAGGTGCTAACCAGGATTTAAACATTTTTAATGCATATCAGACTTTCCAAAATGCACGTTCCAATTCGTGGAATGGCGAGTATTGGTTCAGTAAACACTGGAAAGTGACCCTGGGCTAAAAATGCTCTTACCTGACAACCTGCTGCCTTGTTTTTGAACAGGAGACGTCATTGAATTCCACGGTGCAGAAGGGACAGGAAAAACGGAAATGCTCTATCACCTCATAGCCCGCTGCATCATTCCAAAGTCAGGAGGAGGACTGGAGGTGGAAGTCATGTTCATTGACACAGACTACCACTTCGACATGCTCCGCCTGGTTACGGTTCTGGAGAACAGGCTGGCACAGAGGACGGAGGAAATGATAAAGCAGTGCCTGGGAAGGCTTTTCCTTGTGAACTGCAACAGCAGCACTCAGTTACTGCTCACTCTCTACTCCTTAGAAAACCTGTTTTGTGCTCACCCCTCGCTCTGTGTTCTGCTTTTAGACAGTATATCAGCTTTTTACTGGATAGACAGAAGCAATGGAGGGGAGAGTCTTACCTTGCAGGAGATGAATCTGAAGAAATGTGCCAACTTGCTTGAAAAGCTTGTGAGACAGCACCACTTGGTCCTCTTTGCAACATCACAGACCCTTATGCAGAAATCTGCAAACTCTGCAGAAGGCTTTTTCCCTTTAAAACTTCCACATGAAACCGATACAGATTATAGACCGTATCTTTGTAAATCATGGCAACAAATGGTAACCCACAGGATATTTTTCTCTAAGCAGTGTAGTTCTGGCAGCAGCAATGGTTTTACAGTCATTTCTTGCCACCTCAAAAGAAACCAGGTAGTAAAACGTTCATTTAGTGTTGCAGAATGTGGAGTTCAGTTTTAAGTTCAGCTTGCTTTGTAAACATTGAGCAAATCTTGGTGCTTAAGGCCTGATCAGGTCTAAGTAGTTTCTGGTACCTTTAAAAGTAGCTGGTTGTTGCTGAGTGACTAAGAATTTTTGTCATTTCTTTTGTCATTTATCATGTTCTTTAAATTTAGTGAAATTTTTGTTCATACTTAACCAAAGACACATTAAACTCCGAGTATCCTTCAGTAATCTAACCTGTGTGGTACGTGGCCAAACACACTGATTGAATTTCTGGGTCTTGCTGCTTTACACTCCTCCTCTTCCAAGCTCCAGCCTGGCTGTCCACGGGGGAGGCTGCAGAGAGGGAGGCGAGAGTTCACTTTATAAACACTGGCTTTGGTTTATTCCCTGTAGCCCTGGGCATAAGAAATGCGTTCACGGCTTTGCCTGAAGAAGGGGATTCGTTTTCACAGCCTGGGAAGTAGTGGCAATCCTGACTCTGCTTCTCCAGGCTCGCAGCCTCTCTGTTTCCCTTGGCATGTTCTGGGAGGAGCGGGGATTGCAGGCGTTCTGACCCTTACAGACATCTGGGTTTGGAAAATCTACACCCAGCTCAGAAAAAGGGGCCTGATTTCCATAACTGAAGGTAAAGTAAAGACCCAGCTCTGGGTACCTGTGAGTTTGTGCTGCATGCAGCAAACAGTTTAGCCTTTGAAAATAATTAAGTGCTGGTTAGGGGTTGTTTGGGGTTTTTTGCTTTTTTTTTTTTTTTTTTTTAAATGATGTATGAACATTTTTTTCTCTCTTCCCTCCCTTGTTATTCCTTCCCACTTCTTCCTCTGCCCCCAGTCTCTCTAAGAAATCCAGGAATGCCATGCCTCTGGTCTTTACCAATATGTATTTGCCACATGTAGAACATTTGTGTGCAGGATTTGGCATGCAACGTGTTGCAATTCTGGCAAAGAAGATTCAGAATTTATGGGAAATGCCCTACAGTTCTGGCAAAGAATACCATATTATTTATGAACCCAGAGTGCCCTTTGAAAGCTTCAAAGTGCTTTACAAGAAAGAAAATTGCACACAGAACATTATTTTATACAAAAACTTAACGTTAGCTTACAAATTCAAATTACTCAAACATGGGGGAAATATTTCTCACAGCGATATTCGTTCAGTCATGTTGCACAGCACGTTTTATAGTTTAGATTGAGCAGATTATTAACAAAAATGCATATTAAGAAGTATCGAGCTCTTTTGAGTACGAATCTTTTTGGGGAAGATGCCCAAAAAACTCTGTTGTGAGACACCTACCTTTGAATTTCCTGACTTCTGAGGCAGCTTTTTCAAGCTGAATGTATGTCTGGATTCCCAGCTGTGTATAGTTCATTTACCCTCTTGGGTTCCACTGTGTCTGTTCACAATGAGTTCAGTTTAATTATTCTTTCTGTAGGAAAACTTCCCTTTTTTTCCCCCCTTGATTTCAAACTTTCCATCTGATCACTTCTTTACACCGTCTGTTCCTTTACTGTGACACATGAGTGAACCTTGCCTTTTCAGCATCTCCACAGAGCTGATGATTTTATAGATTGTTGTTTCATGTGTGCTTTCTTTTCCATCAGAACATGTATTTTGTTTCAGACTTGCATAAGAACACAAATACATGAAAAAACACACAGCAGCCATTCAGCCTAGACTGGACCTGAGTTAGATGGTTTACCATGAGCAAACACTCCCACTAGGAACTGTTATAAAAGGCATTCTTCAATTTTTTTCTAAAAAAAAAAGAACAGAAAGATTCAAATAGAACTACAGAACTCTAAAAGGTGAAAATTACAGGACTATATAACTTCTACTAGGAGAAAAGCAGCCCCCTTTCCATAGGAGAATACAGCTCCACTGATTCATAACTGCTTCAGAAAATCATTCTTGCTAAAAAATGTGGTTGAGGAAAAAAAAACAATGGATATGTTCCGTCGTTCCCATCTGGAAAAAGTGCTTTTATATCATTCACAATGTAGTTTATATTTTGCGTTGTACTGTAGAAGAAATGCCTAAATTGGAAGGAAGCCAAAGTTCTAGTTGATCAAAAAGAGCACCTCAGGAAATTTAGAAATTTCCCAGTTTTATTTTTGCTTTGAATGCAGACAGATTTTTTGACTTCTCTGATAATTGTAATATTCATGCTCTGCACATTTGTTTCAGCTGAATAGCAAGCCTAGATTTCAAGGTGCTGAACATCTACATATCCCTGTAATACTGCAGGAGGGATAGGCAGTATGCAGTCTGGGAGTGCACTGACCTCAGCCTCTGCCAAAATTATGCCATTTGGAAAAATTAACCTTTAGGATACAAGTCTAAGAAAGATGCAGCGATAAAAAACCTGGGAAGCGGCAATGCTGTTTGTCCCTCAATGCACTGTGAGTGTGAAAAAGGGAGTTTACCATTTTCTAAGTGGGGAATTTTCTCAAAGTTTTGTACAAATTGCGGTTAGTGGAGAAGGCAGTTTGTCCCTGTGAGCCAGGAACAGTATTTCAAACGTAGCATAATGCTTAGAATGTGCTGTTAAATGCAGATTCTCCTCTTTCACCCAGACCCAAGTTACCGCCCCGTCTCCATCCCACTGTCTCACCTGGAGTGCCCTGTGCTGCTGCAGCTCAGACTCCCGGGGAGGAAGCTCATTTTGGGTTAGTAGGTCTGTGCTGCTGGAATTCAGCCCTGCAGAAGGGGATGGAATGCATGTATCCCTACCCTAAACTCTGATGTAGCCAGGTATTTCTTGGAAATGAAAATCCTTTCATGTCAGTGCCATTGTTCTTCAGCTCAGTGTGGTATTGTTAAGGCTTTTGTAGGCATAGGAACTTCTTACATTCCTTAGAGTTTGTTGCTTCATATGCCATATGGAATTAAAGCAACGAGCTTGAAATAAAGAGGAACTAGTCCACCCTTTTCCCCCATCCTTTTAATAGTTCTTAGCAAAACCAAATTAAGGTATTTTGCAGGTTTTATATTTATTTTCAACTAAACTAATATTTCTATGAATACCTGAAAAGAAAATGTGAGGTTTTATATCCAGTAAAAAGTTCTTTTGTATGCCTAGACTTTTATAGAGCAAATAAAATACAAATAGCGGTTTGCTTGGTTTAAGTTTGTACTTGCAAAATAAAATTTCCTTTCTCTTAAATAACTGATTCCAGCCACTTAGTTTTCCCTGGAGTTTGGAAATGGCAGAAGATAAAGGTTCTCCTGTGGAAACATACCTGCAGTTTTATTTTTCCTGGAGAGTAATGGGCAGAGAGAATTCTCACCTGTGTAAAAGCTGCAGACAGTTGTGGTGTTTCCAGCAGCTACACAGTAGTAGCACAGGACACGCGTGTTTGCTTCAAAAAGGGGAAACATTCAAAGGGCTTGGAAGACTTTGGCAGTGGAAAAAATTTTCAGACAGGGAAAGTAGCATCAGTACAAAGTATCTTCATGATCTTCTGGATGGAGAACTCTGATGCCCTGCAGCAGTCTCTGAAATCAAAGGTCTGGGCATCCCTGTGGGTGAAAGAAGGCAGCTGAGTGGCACAGAGCTGTGAATAACGTGGCTACAACAAAAGGACCCGTGAACTGTTCACTAACTTGGAATGGTAATGCTTTCAAAGGGAAACTTGACCATAGTTGACCTGCAGGCTCTTCCCAACTGGGAATATGGATTCCACTATGTAGATGCTTTATAGCTCATTTATAATGAAAATATAAACCCCTGCTTCTCTGGACCCAGGAGGAATTAAATGTAAAAACAGACTTCCTTCTTATGTGTTGGGGGTTTTTTCCTCTCCAGCTCTAGGCACCTTCCCAACAATCAGCACTTAGCTCCAAAGCTCTCTCACAGCCTTCTGTGGCAGCATCCAGCTTCACTGGAAGTGGGTAGTTTTCTGCTTTGCTAGGAGTTTATGTACACTCTTTATTACTCGTGCAGGCTGGGCTACCCAGATAGGGAAGACTGAACCCACATCAGTGTAACTGGTAAACAGCTTTGGAGACTCGATTCTGTTTGCAGTCAGGAGTGATGTCACATCAGAGCAGATGATTTCGAAGAATCATGGCTGTGACTTTCCCTGGGAAAAGTTTGGCAGTCTTCCCTCTTCTTTCCCACCCTGCCTTGCATCCTGCCCCAACCAACTGGTCGGTGTACCTGTGTGGGCCTCAGTGCTCAGGGATAGCGGTGACAAGATGTCACTGCTTTGCCAAATGCTGGTGAACAGCCACGTTCTGGATCTTGGCACCCTCCTACAGCAGGAGTTGGCACAACCCCTATAGCTGTTAATATAAACCGTTTGCCAGGCTTCTTTCTCGTACGTCTCACTGGGCCAATGCTAAAGACCTCCTAGCCCTGGGGGGAGACAGGAAAGAGGAGAAATCTTGGTGTTTGAGTATAGGAGGGACAAGATTTTAGGCCATTGCTACAAAAAGAGGCCCGGCAAGGCCATGAGGCTCCTGCAGTCAAGGCCTCGAAGGTGGCTTGGCAAAGGTCAAGGAACAGACTCCATCTCCCAGGAAGGGGTGAATAGGATTTTTGACTAAAATTATCTGCACACTCTTCATCCTGCTGAGACAGAAGACCATGCTACAGTGGGCAGTGCTGTCTCTAGAGTCCATCTCAAAGGCTCTGCTCAAACTCCCTCGGTGACAGTTCTGTCTCCATCCTGACTTCTCCATGGGTTCCCAGTAGAATCTTAGGCAGTTTTATCAACTCTTGAAAAATATCAGCAGAGTGTTTTTCTGATCTGGTAAAGAACAATTGCAGAAGTAAGTAAACAAGATGCCACATGGCTCACCACAGTTCACGAGGCACAGGTAGGATTAGTCCCACAGACCCACAACTTGCTGTAAAACAGCATTAGCAGAACCAAAAAAAAAAAAAAAAGCACAACCATCTTCCCAGGGAATATAAAATGGGATTTTTAGGTACAGAAATTACTCTGGCCTGTCCCCAGCATTCTAAGGCCAGGAGAACCTTCTCGTTTCTTTGCACAGTGGCAGCTGCACAACAGTGGGAGGTGTAAGTCCGGTGAACTCCAGCGGTGTGTCATTTGCTGGGCTTGCCTTGGCCATGTCAAAAAGCCAGATACCTTCGGTTCATGGGCAGGGTCATGCCCTCCAGTGAACATTCAGGCTGTAGCAGTGCACTTGTGATGCCATTCCCTAACTGGACTTCAGCGGGTTCCAGTCTGAAGGCTGACCCTGTGCAGCCCTGCTGGATGTGAAATGCAGGGCAGTGCAGAAACAGCCCAGCTGCTCTCGGGCAACCCTGAAGTGATGGAGGTTTCTTCTACTCCATGTTCAAAACAGGAAAGAGTCTCCAAGGTAGAGCACAAATGGGAAGAGGCTCTGGGGTATAAAACTGAGGAGTATTTTATAAAAACTGTCTGTTGCAAGGGCTGAATAATGATTAAGGGCTTTTTAATTTATCACCAAGCAGGGCTGTCAACTCACACAGCCAAACCATCCAGCAGCTGGGTGTTAACTACTGCCCAGACTGAGGAGGCAAGTGAGAGAGGAAGGGGTAGAGGAGAGGGGAGGCTGTTTAGGAAACTCCTAAAGACTTTGCTAAAGCATGGGAAACAGGAAAGCCATGTGGTCATCAAAAGTTGGCAGGCAAAGGGCTTCATTTCTCTCCAGAGTCTGTAGAAAAATGCCCTTAGTGGAGAGGAATGGCTTAGCTGGAAACAGCAGACTCTAAAAGGGTCTGGAGGTTGCAGGAGCAGTCCGTGGCCACAGTGAAGAAGAAAACCAGGCCAGAGATCAGACAGCACTAGAGCTGCTGTTCTGCCCCTCTGAACTCATCTGAGCCTGTCCTGGCTGAACAGCACATATTGCCACTCAAAGCTCCTGTCACAGCTCCTTCCAGATGAGATGGGACACCGTTCATCCCCTTCTGGGAAGTGGGCAGCAATGGGAGGCAACTCCATCCCCAAGGCTGTTGAGCAACCCTGCCCGTGATGAGGAGCATTCACTTACAAAGTCATGGCTGAACTTTCCCTCATCCTTTATTTTAATGCCTTAATTTGGTGGCTCTGCAGTGATACTCCTGCCACTGCTTGCACTTTGATTACCATATGCATCAGTGGCACTTTTCTGACAATAAAATCACGTTTTGTGAAATTATATAGGTGCTTGTATTTTCACCCATCAGAAAAAAATGAGGCTTTTAATAAAATTTATGAATCCCCTAAGCAAATGCCATAGACCAGTTGCATAGGCAATGAAGTTACAGAAGCCAGTGGAGCCAGGAATTTGAATAGCCCACGCAGTTAAAGGAAAGGGCTCACCATCTTTAAAATCCATGGAGGCATTCCGAATATGATTATTCTGCAATCCTGTTCACAACAAATCTTGCTGGCTGACACTACGTGACCCTTCCCATTGATTGTATGGCCTCCACAAGCACTCTGAGCATATTAAGCCTGAAGTCCTTGCTGCAGATAATAACTTAAACGTGCCAGTCCCTCGAGCAGACACAAAAAAAGTACTTGCTAGTACAGCTGTCAATTTTGTGAAAATGTCCTGTGGGATTCCATAAGCATCCTAACAAGTGGCTGAACTCTCTCCTTCGCTCCTGCAGGTGTGGTTAGATCAAGGAGCAGTCAGTGCTAGCTGGAGGCAGGCAGGGTTCAGCTGCCTGGTGCCTGCCAGAGAGTGCCCTTAATCCGTTGCTCAGCCTCCCAAAGGCTCTGCTGGCTGCTAAATGCTCAGGAGAGGTTCCATCTCCCACCACAGCAGAGGATTCAGTGAGACCCCCCTGGACTCAGAAGAGAAATCATAATTTGCCTGATTTTCATTGTGCCACAGTAGAAAATCAGCCTTTCTCCGTGGTGGAAATGGGGATTTCTGACATGCTCGGGTCGTTGCTGGTTGCAGAGCAGCTCATACTGGTGTCAGTAAATCACACCAGTGACTGACCACCACAGCAGAGCCCAAAGGAGATTTTCACCTGGAGGCACCTGCTGGGAGGTCCAGCACAGCTCCTGGACCAAGGCACTGGTGCTGGGATTCCTCCTGGCACTCTAGAGCACAGTGCTCAGATGTGGTGGCAGTGACTCCTGACCTCTGTCACAGAGCGCAGAAACCACCACGGAAATGCCTTTGTCTCACACTGATCCAATCCCATGGCTCTGCTCACGGCTCTGCTCTGCTGGGATCTCGTGCCTGTGTTTCGTGTTAAAACCTCTTCTGTTTTGTGAAGGAGCTCAGGTGGTTTTGCTGCTGTGAATGAAGGACAGAGGTGGCATCCACCAGTCTCGGTGACACTTCACCCAACCCTCATGGCAGTGCTGAACCAAATATTAACGAGTAAGTGCAGCACAAAAGAGTGTCAGGATTTCAAAACTGGCTTTTCTTTCTCTGTTGGTTTGGGGTTTTATTGCCGCTTCTAATATCTCTTCTAAGAAACAAAATTTCCCAATACTTCCTCTTCTGGTAAGTCATATAATGTGTGTGGTATCCTCCCCACAGGAGATTTGAGAGGCAAAAGGCAAGAAAGGGACAATCTCTGGGTTTATTTTCTGGACTGAAGCCATACTCCAGTTAGGGCATTACACAACAGTGCTGTTTCCCTCATGGATTGATCAAGGATATCATGGACAATTGGAGAAGCAGGAGGGAGTACTTGAACACAGTGCAGGTGAGGCTGCAGACAGGTATTTAAATGAACACACTGGATATAAAGAGAACAGAATTCTGCAGCCTCTGAAAGCCAAAAGTCAAACTTTGAACTATTCCTTCTGAATTTGCACTTTTACATAAACAGCAGGGCTGAGTTAGAGTCTGAAGATGGAACAAATGCAGACAAGAACATCAAGGCTGATTTTCTAGATCTTTTGGTCCCACAACCTGTTTTCTCCAAGAGCAAGATTTAGCTTCCAGGAAAATAAAGGTGACACAAATGGAAATGCTTTCTGTTAGGATAAGAAATCATCAAATATCAATGCAGTAGTTCAAAACCTGCTGAATTCCCAGTACTTAGAATTGGTCCTGACTACTCCCTGCTCTGGATGATTTCAGTGTCACTGTTGTCCTGTCATTTATCTGAAGCCAAACCCATTATTTTTGGGAAGCAGGTAGGCTTTCAGTCTCTCCAAAACCAATTCAGTATAATTATGGTGTAGGATGCACTAAAGCTAAAATGTTAATTCATCCACACACTAAACCATGCATTTAGCTGCCTCTAGGACTCTTGTGAACAACAGCAACACACAGGACAGAAGGCATTTCATCTTGCAAAGCCATCACAATACAAAAGAGAACATTCAAAGGGAATGGAGAAATCCTTTTGTTTAATGAAAACTGAATTCAAGGTACATTTTCTTACTCTGTGGTCTCCTGTCCCAGATCTCCTCCCTGTCTGAAATGCTGTCCCAAAGCTCAAGCAGTGAATCTGGCCTTGCCAAAAGAAGCCCGCTGTAAACCAGAACATATACAAGTGGAGACTGGAGTAGGGAATAGAACTTCATCTCATTTTGGATTTGCCTTGTTTCCCCGCAGCTTTCCTTTTCACCAGTTCATTGGTCGTGATACTCGAAAGCAGATCCGGATAATCCTGGGCAGGGTGACATTAGGTTTTGAATGCAGAAGAAAAGAGAGGTCAGAGTGTGGCCTTGATACAAAGAAACAAACTCCCCCAATCCTGTGCAACTGTACAAAAGCCTCAAGTACTCCTGAATAAGGAACTGCTTTTTTGTAGATTTCTAGTAGATGCTCTTGTTTAATTACTCATTTTTAATGTATCAAGGGAAACACGGAAGGTAGGTGAGAATGCAGTTTGCTCAAACTTCTGCCATGAAACAACAAAGCTTAAAGGTCTGTTTTAAGATGGTTTAGCAAACACTGGTCTAAAAGGCTTGACTACAGGGCAACTTTGCCAAAACAAGTGGCCTTCACCCCAAAAATGGATTTGGTAGTGCTCTGGCTGGGTTCATGTTCATCTCCAACCACCCGCTCACGTCACAGTGTTGCTTGTTTGCTGGAAGTTTGTGTAGCTGACATTCCCAAATGGGCCATAGTAACTCCAGAACAACCTATAGATTTATATACTAATGTCTACAGCATAACCCAAACAATAAACCTGTCAAAGAAATCTGGCTTGAAACACTGTGAAGAAACAGACACAGACAATAAAAATAGAAACATTTCCCATGTGAATATTTAAAAAAAAAATAAATAGAGGTTAATAACTAACAGAATTCTTACTAACCCAGAGAAGCTAGTCCTTAAATGAAGACTCATGACCAGGCTCTGGATATCTTGCCCACAAAAGACAGCTCAAGTAATGCAGACCTTGTTCATTTTTATCCATTCCCTTTGTCAGGCCCCAGTGGAATTGTTTAAGTTGGACTTAGCACAGAAGCCACCAACAGGAACGCACTGCCGAGAGCGCTGCTCTGTTGGCAGGACTCGGGGCTGTCAACGCAATGAAAGGATCTCAGCCACACAACCCAAGTTAAACTTGCCTCCTGCCAACCTGCCACATGCTAAATTCCAGTAAATTGCTTAATTAACGTAACGAATGCAAACTGCACTCTAGTCTGCTCTATAGGTAGCTGGAAACACCCGCTCGTACACAAGCAACAATGCCTTGTCCTTTATCTGAGTGGCCTGCATTTGTCTGTTCCCAAGAGCTCCTATGTGCACACCTCTTGTAAATTTTTCTATTCCATTGTACAGAAAGTATTTCTGGTTAACTATTTTGGTAGCCTCATTTATATTCCCTATTTCTAGAAAGGCTCATGCATATGTTTAATGCATGAATAGTTCCAGGGAAGTCAAGGGGAAAATTTATACCTTTAAAGTTAAGGGTGTGCATACATCTTTACAAAGTGAAAATGGACTTTGCATCTACACCTAAAGGTTTTCTCCAGCCGTGTCTGCCAGAACACACATAACTGAACCAGACTTCCAACACTAGTCCATTATTCCTCCACCTGGAAACTCGAAATCCACTGTGAACTGTACGATCATTATAGATGGCTGTCTTCTTTTTTTCTACTTCTTTCCCAAATAACTGAGACTGTGGGGCGTGAAAAAATTATTGTAGCTGTTAGGAAAGCACATGCACAGGCACAGCCAGGTGGTGATGGCTGGAGAAGGATGTCAGGCCGTGCTGGCAGTGGTTTTGTCTCATGTTGTGATTCAGACGCCTGTAGCGGTTCCCACAGGCTCACTGCACAGAGGGGAGTGTCCTCCTGACAGCCTGTGGTGACTGATACTCACTTCCACCTTGTTCTGGATCAAAATCCATGATCTAAACGTCTTCTCTCCCCCAGCCCTTTGTACTCTTCATGCCCTGGTGACTTGGAGCCCCTTCCCACCCAACACATCAGCCATGGTGTTGGTGGCTTAAGGCCATGCTGGTATTTTTGCTATAAATGTTTCACGCAGGAAAAAAATCTAACAAAGTGTAAATAATGCTTTGTCACAGGAAAAAAAAAAGTGGCTGCGTTTTTCCTATCTTATTTTTCTTTTCTGCAAGGACAGGCCAGTCAAAGACTCCACAGAGTAGAAGAGTATGCTCAGTAGAAAAGCACAACTGCTGCCTATGTAACGTTAAACTATCAAGTAGAAACAACATCTTTCGCTCAATGATTGCATTCCCTCCCACTCTCACATGAGCCAAGAGGAGTCTCTTGTGTTTACAGCCAGGGAATGGGAGACAAGCACTGGGCTAGTCTTGGCTCAGCCCAGTTTTTGTTTGTGTTGGACACATGATGACACTCCCCTCATCGGATCCAAGGTCCTAGAAGCAATTTGTTTTCGTTTAAAACCAGAAAAGGCCGTGCTTTCCTACGAGCACACACGCTGGGGAAGGCTGCCCTGCTGACAAAGCAGCTGTCTGTCCTTGGGCTGCAGCTGAGGTGCCGTAGGTCCCATGGCTCCCACCCAAATCAGAAACCTAGAAACACAAACTTTCCAAGCTTTTGCTATCAAGCCATGTATGCATTCCAGCTATATTCCCTGTTTGGCAAATACAGCTCCCACTTCTCAGCCTTACTGGCCCCTACCAGAGCCACGTGTACGCCGGGATCTGCTCACACAGCCCAACTTGCAAGACTGGTGCCTCAATTTGTCATGCTCGTATAATAAATCAATTTATTCCCTTCAGCCAGGGGTTAGTCAGCAAACCCTTACTCATACACTTCTCATACAGCAGGTCCCACTTCCTGGTAGGGTTGGTGTGAGTGGAGCTTCCGACTGTGGCCTCACCTTCTCTTTAGGAGAAGCAGCGAGATGAGGTTGGTTTTCCCGAGATATCCATTCTCTTGTGACTCCTCCCAGCCAATAAAGGCTTGACTTTTCTGCCCATAACGAAGAGTCATTGGTTCCAATGTGGGACCGTGGTGTAGGGAGGGAATGTTGTCCTCTGAGCAGCTGGGCTGGCCTGGCTGTGAGGGATGTGAGGGATGTGAGGGGCCGAGCGGCAGAGCTGTATTTCCCTTGCAGCCCCTCTGCCACCCCAGTGAGTGTCCCAGGGGCGTTTGCAGAGGCTCTTTGTGCTGGAGCAGTGCAGGGCACTTTCCCACTGAGCCGTGGGAGATCTTGTCTGTCCTTCTGGACAAACAGGTTGTTGTGGTGAGCGGCAGAGCTCTATCAGTGGTGGCATCTCTGGGTCTGCCCCAGCGGGGCCACGTGGGAAGGCTATTGCTGGTTATCAGCATCATCAAAGGCATTTCTTGGACTCCCTGTAGCCCCTTGGCCCCTTTGGCCCTGCTTGAACCCCACCTGAACTCAGGCTCAGCCCAGGGAGCTCACAAGTGGTCCAGACCGGGGCTTGGAGCAAGAGGACAGCAGCAGGATCCCTGGGCACTGCTCCTCCCAGCTCCGGAGGATGGACTGTAAAATCTCCAGGCCCGTGTGCTCAGCCTGCCTCGTCCAGCTGTGGGAGGAATTTCAGCTGTGGAATAATTTTTCATAGGAAGTATCTGCCCATGAATTAATGCCTCTAAGAACTAATTATTGGGTAAACTGTATAAACAGTCCCTGGAGTGCCTCTTCAGTACTTGGCTTTTGGGCTCAGAACAGACGGAGCAGGCAAGAGGATTTTCAAAGGACGCTCTGTCTGGCCAAGTGATGATGTAGGTGACTCAGTGGTTTTCCCTCTCACAGCCTAAAAAGACAGAGAGGTCTGTCGTGGTCATTTGGGGTGAAAATTTATAGCTTATTAATTAAAAAAAAAAAAAATGTTTCAAGGCCAGATCATAGATTCTAGGCTGCCATCCAATGTCAGGAAACGTTCTCCTCTCAGCAGGGGATCCAGGCTAAAAGGTTATTTAATACTTTCTGGTTGATTTTCTATTTGGCATAAGTGCCTGAAATGATTGGGTTTGGCCTGAGAAACTGTTTGCTTACCTGGCACCTGAACTTCAGTGATAAAGTTTAATGTCCTCCTCTGAGTATTCCCACAGCACACAAAGGAGACTTCATGCAGTCCCACTACCTATAAATCTGATCTTTCTAAAAAATAAAAAAAATCAAAATCAGATGTTGCTCATTATCTCTTCCAACTTCCATCTACCCGTGAACATCCAAAAGTTTTAAAAGCCCTGCTTAAGCAGGTCTCCACTCCATTGATGGAATATCCTTTAATATTTTATAGCTCTGACTTGCACTTCTAAAAGTACTAATTAATCTCACTAGATAAAAACTGGCACAAAATGGCACAAGTGAGAATAGCTCCATCCTTCCTCACAGCAATCTTGTGCCAGCTCATCTTGGAGCATGTAATGATTTACTGTAATAGTTTTAGGCCCATAATGGGGCCAATAACTGGCATCTGGAAGCTGTGAGGCTCTTTCCCAATGGATGCCATTCACATATAGTTATTTAATTAATTAACAGCTCCACTAGCATAAGCCAGTAAAGAGTCCATTAAAGTTTTGGTTGTTTTTTGTTGTGTTTTGTTTTTTTTTTTTAATATCTTCCAAAGTAAGAACATATGCTGCACACTGCTTTTCCCTTGGAGAGTGCTTAATGTTGCAACCTGTTTATCTTATGACTGATTTTCAAATTCCACCTTAACCAGCTGCTTTTTGCTCCACTTTAGGATTCAGCAGAGAGCGGATTGCCGAGCTCTCAGCAGGAGCAGTGGAATAACATTCTACCTGCATGTGCTCATTCCCGTGCGAGGTGCCAAACCCCTGCAATGGCTGCCTGGCTGCCTCTCTGCTGTTCCCAGACCTTACACGTGATGCATTTTCACTTGCCCGTTTCTCCGCTGAAAAGAAATAAAACAATAATAATGAAAAAAAAAAAAAAAAACGAGGTGTGGAGTTCGTTTGGAATAAGGAAAAATATCAGTGGGAAAACAAACCCCAGCGGACGCTGGAGGGAGTTGGTCAGGTTTGTAAAACGCGTTTGAGAGCTCAGTCCCATGTGAAATGTGGAAAAGCCATCAGGGGCCATAAAGCCAGCAAGGATGGGTTTGGTCTGGTTACAGAGCCAAAGGATTTTTGCTTCCCAAATGAGGATTCCTATTCCTGAGGCGCAGTTAAATGCAAACCAGGTCCTAATGGGTGCTGTGTCTGCAGTGGGGTGAAGGGCTCGCCTGGAGTCCTCCCTGCCTCTGCAAGGAGCTGGAGTGGGAGGTAAGAGCAGCTCCCCCTGGCACTGCCCGGGCACACTCACCTGCAACGCGCAGCTCCAGCCTGTGCCACGCAGCACACGGGATCTGAGGAGCTGCCCCTCAGAGGATGAAGTAGACATGAAACTGGAGAAGCTCTGACAAGACAGGAATGTCATTTAACAGTGGTTGTCAAAAGTGAGCCCTGCTAACGTGGCAGGGCACGGCATCAGCTCCCTGGCAGCGGGCTGTGATATATAGGACATGTCAAAAGTTACATAATCCTTGATGCAGAATCCTTTTCTCTTCCCTGGCTCTAATGTGTTGTGTCGTTCCTCCTCCTGCTCTCCCTCCCACTGGCCCTGCAGCACAGCCTTCTGCCTGCAAGGCTTTTGCCCTGGTGTGCTGCAGGGCTCTGGAAAAACAGCAGAGCCCTGGAGCAGCTGTCACCCAGAGCCCTTCAGCTGGTGCCTCATCCCTGTGATCTGCCACGGATTGTCCAAAGGGCTGCCAGAAACCCAGGGGAAGCCGGCAAGAGCTTGGTTTGATACCCTTGTGGGAGAGATGTCAGGTTTGCTCTGCCCAGATGTCAGGTATGGACAGGGAAGAGCCAATCTTTGTAACTGTGACGTCTCATGCTCGTCCCCAGGT
This sequence comes from Empidonax traillii, assembly GCF_003031625.1. Lineage (NCBI taxonomy): Eukaryota > Metazoa > Chordata > Aves > Passeriformes > Tyrannidae > Empidonax > Empidonax traillii. The sequence goes on from NW_020956453.1 coordinate 71,855, forward strand.
AGAGCCCCAGGCCTGACAAGCCTGGAAATTTCGGCACCCAGCTCACTTCCAAGTCCCGTGGGCCCCTGAAATTGCTCTTCATCCTAAACCCCCTGAAGCAACCAGTCTGTCAGGGCTGCTGGGTCATGGCAAGACCTCAGTGGCAGGTCCTCCTCTGTTACCTCCTTCCGAAAGGTACCGGCAGTCGCTGCTGCCTCAGAGACAGAGCAGGGACTGTAGGGGAGGTGGTTGCCACTTTGAGACAGTGGCTTAATGGTCAAATCACTCTCCAGGAAGCAGCACACAGAGCAAGTCCCTTCTCCTGTAGAGAACATTCAAATACACATCTCCTGCTTTCCCCAGTGGTGCCTCAGCCCCTGGGATAACGCACTCTCCTCAGCAGGACGAAGAAGGGACACTCTGCCTTCACTATTCCTTGCGTCCCTATGACCTGTAATCTGCACAAACTCCATCAGAAGTCCCTGAAGCAGAGGCCAGAGCTCAGGATCTCTCCTCCCAGCAGAGTGCCATAACCAAGAGGCCATGCAAGGTCACCTCAGCTAACTTCACGTATTAAGGATCCAAGTACCGACATGTTTCCCATAGGCAGCAGGGAAACAGGCATTTCCTGTCCTGAAAGGAGACAAATCTCTCTCTTGAGCTCCTTTTCCTCTCCACTGACTGTACGTGGAGCCTGGGGTGACTAATGCAGTCTTTGAAGTCCAGTTGTTCAATATCTACATCAGGGCTGATGAGTTCTCCCTCTCCTCCCTCCAACCTGTCCCTGCCTTCTCTTTCTGTCCCAGTAAACCTTTCATGTTGCTGTTGCTCTAACAGGAAGGCCTGGGAGCACACAGTTATCCTAATCCCCTGTAGAACTGCTGAGAGCTAGGGGTTGGAAGGCTCGCTCTGGAACTGTGGTATCGAACCATCCCCAGGAGTTCTCCCGTGACCCAGAGACCCCCCAAGCAGGGAGGTTCCTGATGGGAGGTTCCTAATATACGGTTTCCTTTCCCAGTTTATTTTCATAGACAAGACTGACCACTTCTTGGTGCTTCACAACAGATGCTGTAGACACCAATGTTCTGCAAAGAACTGTAAAAAATATTAATTACTATGGTAATTAATACCCCATGGGTGCTTTGTGCTTTTGTGGAAAGCAAAGCAACTATAACCTTGTTTAACTGTATGCTCTGTTTTACTGATTTGTCCTGCTCTACTACTCCAATTAATATACTCTTTAAATGTGACTTAGGCTTAATATTACTTATCTCCAAAATATTAGAAGCATCCCACATGACTTCAGATTTCTTGATTAGTCTTCATTTACAGATAAATTACCTCAAGGAGGAATGAAGGTGAAGCACATATATCAGGAATTTAAAATAAAACACCTCTAACAGATTTTGCAACTAAACTAAAACACTGCAGCAGAAAATACAAAGTACTCATACCTGAAGTTAAACTTCAAATCCAAACCACTTAGGATTAGAGTCATAGAAGGGTTTGGATTGAGAGAAACTTTAAAGATCATCTAGTCTAATCCCCTGCCATGGACAGACATCTTCCATTAGACCAGGTTGCTCCAAGCCCCATCCAACCTGGCCTTGAACATTTTCAGGGATGGGGCATCCACGACTACTCTGAGCAACCTGTTGTGGTGCCTCACCATCCTCACAGTAGCAAATAAATTTATTCCCTGTTAGAGTTTATTTCAAGAGAAAACCCCACATTCTACCATAAGCCTCAGGAAAAAAATTTGACCAGCTCCAGTCACAGATTTTGACCTCTGTGAGGTCCAAAGACCCAGCGTGGGACCTTTGTGTGCCATCTTCATACCTCCACATTCAGCCTCTAGACCAACCTTCTATTTTATTCCTAGGTCTGCAAAAAACATCAGATTGAACCTCTGAAAATATTCAGAGGTTCTGTGTTTCTCTGCCGTGGAAGAAAACCCAATTCACAGCCTGAGAAACTCCCCGGGATGGAAACACAATGGTGTGATTTTCTGTTTCCAGGAGTGTCGCTGGAGGATCAGCGAGCACTGCTAAACCCCACGGCAGAACTTTCCCTGGACATACGCTGTATAATGTAAAAACACTCAAAGGATTAACAGCAATCGGGGATATATCTCTAGCTGTGCACACACAGCAAATCTACAAAGAAGGGATTAGAGGTATAGGATATGAACCTGCAAGGAAAAAAACACAGTGGAGCCAGAAATGAAATCATAAGAGAAAGGTTATTCCTGTATTTGTAAAACTGTACACAGATCCTTGTGCTCCGTGATGGCTTGTTTGCATTGCAGCAACGTGTAGAAATCCCTCAACAAGGGATCAGTCACAAGCTGCTGGGTTTTGTACACGCTGATCACAGAAAAGTGTGTCTGCCCTGGAGCTTGCAGGCCAAGAGCTATTTCTTGCAAGTGCATCCACACGGCTGTACTGTCGACGTGTGGAAACCCAGTCCCAGGCGTTAGCCCAGAAGAGTTATTTAAACAAGAAACATCTTTATCCTTTCGATGCTCATTATTAAAATAAAACACCCTTGTGAATTTTAACAAGACCCATGCACTCCCTGGCTGGCTTTACTACATCACCCTCTTATCTAGAAAGTTTTTCCTAATGTCAAACCTAAATTTTATTAGCTGTAAATGAAGCTGGTTCCTTCTTTCCCTATCCCCCAGTGAGCACGGGGAAAGATTTATCACCATCCTCCTTACAATAAACTTTAACATATTGCAAGATTTTTATCACAGCTCTTCTTTAGACTCTGCTGTTCCCAGACTAAACAAACAATCCTTTCAACATTTCCTCCTAGGTTGTTCCTTCTACGCCTCTGATACTTCTCGTGTGTCTCTCTCCTGGACCCTCTCCAGTTTGTGTACATTTTTCTTGCAGCGCAGTACCCAAAACTGGACACTCTATTCCAGCTGAGGCCTTACCGGTGCCAAGTGGAGTAGAATAATTATCTCCTATGTTTTAGGTTGCAGTCACACATCCTGTTCTGCCTGCAGCTGAGCTGGGTGAAAAGTTTATTTCTTTTCACCCACTCCAGCTGCTTATCACCACCCCTCAGCTGCAGGCTCTCCCCCTCCCAGGTCAACTGCATAACTGCCAGAGGATCCCTCCCAAACACAATCTGGGTAAATGATCCAGGTTAGAGGCAGTAACTCAAATAACAGGGCTTTTCTGATCACCTGTTTAACAGGCCCAGGTAATGCTGAGGTATAAGCAGATATGAAGAAGCTGAAACCTGAGGTGGGAGGAGATGATGAGCAACAGGGTTATGGATGGCAGCTTTTCCTGCTGGAGGAAATGCAGCCAGAAAAGGACACTTGATATTGTCCTTACACTCAGACTTTTGTCCCCTCCACACCCCCAGTCCCTCTTGATGCTGCTGCCCAGTTGGGAAATCCTCTTTTTGTATTTCTCCTCTCAAAGTTTTTTGGTTTACACTTAATCATCAGGCTGATTTTATAGCATTTTCCCCCATTATCAGTGCCCTTTTAAATTCAGATTTCATTGTCCCAAGTAAGACCATCCCAAAGAGGTATTTTGTAAACACATCCCCTGTTCTCACACCCAAGGTGGTTGTGAAAAGGACAAAGAGAACAGCAAGGTTTGGCTGAAAAGCCACCCTGGTGTGGCAGCAATACCTTCACAGCCTTCACCTACAGGTTCTCATCCACTTCTGCACCCACCTGAGAGTGAGAAAGTGTTGTGCCAGCTCACAGCCCTATACAGAATGGGGTCATAAGGGTCACCAGTGTCACAGGGCAAATTCCTGCTGCCTTCCTGCACTTGCTGTGCCTGTAGACCTGGCAGGACCAGACTTGGGCTTCTCCCATTGGCAGAAGAAATACAGACAACTTGGAAGTGCTGCACTGACTAGACTGGAGATGAGCTTTTCTTTTCCTAATCTGTGGCTTCTGCAAAGGTGTGATGGAGGCCTGAGCTGGCTGCTGATCAGTCTCATAGATTTTCTGCTCCCCTGCAGAACAGTGTTTTGTGCTCTGAGGAATGAAGACTTGGGAAAACAACAGTGCTGCTGAGGACTAAGGGCATTTCTATACCACCCAGGACCACCAGACACAGTGAGAACAATTAGTGACATCATGACCCTGGGGGACTCCCTCCCACAGCTGACGTTTCCCTGTGCTGTTTAGACAGAATTACACCTGTTCTGCTTTGTTGCCTTCAGCTCTGGGCACACCTTCATCCCACTCTTTGCTTATCCATGCATCCTTTCCCTGCCCATCCTCATTCCCTTTTTCCTCCCCTTCTCTACTTTCCCTCTCCTTCCACTGAAACTTCCCTCCAGCAGCTCCCTTGTTTTCTCAGGCTCCCCTGTGGCACCTCTCCATTCTCCTGGCACCACCACGGCCCCATTAGCCGCAGGCACAGCTGTGGAGACCGTTCATGCCACAAACCCTCTCTGTTTTCTCAGGCTCTTTGGAAGCAGAGGGTTAGGTAGTGTGAGCTGATGGCAGGGTGAAGTAATAGGAGTAGAGATGAGGTGAAGTTCTTGTTCTGCCTTGAACACAGACTGCCAATCACGCCATAATAGATAGTGGTTCTAGGCAGGGAACAGCTTTTCAGCCCACCAAAATTAGACCATTAAATGGAATTTCCTCTATGGGCTAATCAGGATTTGAACCCATTTCTCTGGAGATAAAAGGCGCAGCTCAATCTCCTGGTTTGCGAGGTCATCTGGAATACAAATCAACTTTCATGTATTCATTTGAAATGTTTTTATGGAAGGGATATTTTTCCTTTTTTTTTTTTTTTTTAAAATCTGCTTGTTAGTGCCTTGTGCCTAAACTGGAGCTGTGAAGTGACTTTTTCTCACTAGAGGCTAAATAAAGTACTGTACTGTTTTTATAAATGTCCTAAGCTTTGCCAGAAGGCTGGCAATGAAAGAGGCTGGCAGGAGACAGGCACTGTCTCTGTTCTGTATCACGGAAGTAAGCCCAAGGACACCGGCCAGTGCCTCCCATCCGCGGGAATGTGACCAATTAACGCGCAGATGATGTCATTGGATGGCAAAAGCACTTCCCTCGCAGCTCTCCCTGCTCTGCCAGCTCCAACCTTCAGTGTATTTTCCTCAGTCTGGTCCATGTACTGTAATAACTAAGTCAACTGGAAAAAATATTGAAGAAAAGACTGAGGAAAAACAGAGTGTAGGGGCAGCTGGAGCCAGCAAAGAAGGCACACTGAGAGCTATAAAGACGCTTTGTGCAGCAGCTTCTCTCAACTTCAGGATATTTAGTTCCACAGGAGTTGGAGAAGATGGGTAATAAGCTGGCCTTTATTTTAAGGGATATCCCTTGTAGTCTCAGCTGCATAAAGATCAGTCTTTGGGCATGTGGAAACAGTGCTAACAGTATCTCTCTTTCAGTACCTCCCGCTGCTCACTCCGTTGAATGGCCTTGGCCCAGCTAGAGAGGAAAAAAGCCTTCCATCCCAAAACAGTCATCAGTCTGAGGGAAAAGAGGTGATGAAAAGAGGCTGTGAGTGATGAAGTAATTATTTATAGAAAGATACATGACCACAGCACTCAGGTGCCTGCTCAGGAACAGGGCCCAGTACTGCTAATCCAGAGGGGGAGGCAGATGTGCCTGTGCCTTCCCTGCCCCAAAGCACCTGGAGCAGGTGAAGGGACAACACCTCTGGGCTTCATGGACATGAACCACCCTGTGCAGAGGGGCAGGGAGCGCCAGCCTGGGCATGGGATGCGGCTGCTCCAAGAAGCCAAGAAGGTGACGGTCAGGGAGGGATGTGGCCAGGCTCGGATGCAGCTGCAGCGTAATTTGGGCAAGGAGCAGGGCCTGGAGCCCTGGCAGCTCCAAGTGAAGGGGTCAGTCGCCAATGGGACCTCTCCCAGCTCATCCCACGTGCTCTTTTTCCAGCAGCCTGCTCCCAGGCTGCAGCCACGCCACATCTGAGCTGCCCTGGAGCATTGGCAGCCAAACCCTTGGAGATGGGAAAAGGTTTTACAGAGGCAGTCGGTGCACCCTGGGTCTGCATGTACCTGTGTAACTAAATAATCATGGAATTGGCCTACAGAGGAGACCACTCCAAACAAACTACGAGTCAAGACCTCCAGATGGAGTCGAGACATCCCAATGGCCACGGGCAGTGTGGGATATTTGCAAATCGGTTTTTTTGTCGTTGTGGATCAATACATGCAGTGCTGATTATGCACAGGTATAAATTCAGATTGGCTTCGTGTGATTGTGAATCTATGCATGCAGTGCTGATAGTTCATGGACACAAATTCCAACCAGTCCTGTGTTACTCTGAATCAACACACGTAGTGCTGGTTACACCCATCCAAGTTCTTACATTTTGTAGCTGATGGGGAGTGCCAAGCTTTGAGCACGGATGGGAAGAAGCAGCACCCCTACAGCCACTGAGCAGAATGTCCCAGGGACTGATGTGTTAAACTGATCAAAAAAAAACAAGCTTAAAATTTTACTTGGAAAGAAATTCAAATTAAAATTGCCTCGAATGTATCACAAGGGAAGGCAGCTCGCAGTGTTCTGTTGTGCTGGGCAAGCCAGCAAATGTTCACACTTCCTTTTAACCACAGTCACCTGCACACAGTTAGAGAACATTTTTTCTACCCTCATCATTTTGCTCCCAAGCCATTGCTTTTCTGCTCTACCTCCATTACAAAACTGGCTTCAAACCATCTCTCAAGTTCGATGTGACAGAGATGAAGAGCAAAGAGACACCAGATTGCTGGTGGGGGCTCTGGCTGATGGGACATCACTGGTAAGACTGTGCTAAGACTAAGGGAGAGCAAAGAGGCCCAGGTTTTTCAGATGGAATTGGAAGGTTCCAGGGGACTTTTCTCTGCCTTGTGAAACACTTTGCAGATCTTCCAACTGGTGAAATGTAAAGTGACACTAAGTGAAATAAGCTACTTTATAATTCAGCTATAAGTATCTTCAAGAGCCATATGACAAAATCCTAAATTGTTTAATAAAATAAAAGTTCTTCTTGTTCTAGAAGGGTTTTCTCTTTAATGGATACTTCAGATGTTCAGTTAAATGTATTGTGACCAATGTAATTATCATTTGCCTGTATCTCAAAATTGTCTAATCAAGCACTAGTGGGCTGAGGAGTTAATATGCACAAGTAGAGATACTGAACTCTCTTCTTGTGGATTTCATCTTCCATTTCCACTCACCAGAAATATAAAAAAATGTGTAGACGAGGGCTATGCATAAAAGAGGAAAACCAGCAGGAAATGAACACAGGCTCAAAAACTAAAAGTAAGGCTGGACATCACTGCAGGAGGACAGGAAAGTGAATCAAGTGGAGGAAAGAAAGGAAAACAAGCAAAACTAACTACTTTTAGAATGGAAGTTTGCCCATGTAATGAAAGGGATTACATCATGTTTGTCTGCAGCAGTGAAGGGCTGAACTCAGTGACCTCAGATATCCCTTCCAGCTTCTCGGGCACACAGATATCATTTCACTGAGCACAAAAGAAACACCTGACCCCGCTTCCTTCTGCCACAGAACCAAACAATGCAGCTGTCTGTGGGCAGGAGGAGCAATTTATGTATTGAGTGCTTTTTTAGGAGGGTAGTCAGAGTTTATCCCTGCTCCTTAACCTCTGGATTTAGACAGAATTTAGACACCTCAGTTCCAGAAGTGCCAAAGACAGCACTGCCTAAACCACCATCATTGCCTAATCCCCAAGGGGCCCTGGTCAGTCTCCCACCTAAGCTCTTCTCCAACCTAGATTTAGGCCAAATCCTACAAATAACTTGAAAGATTACTGGAAGGGCACACTTAGGAGACACTGACAAACAGAAACACAGCGATGGGGTGGAATCTCTGCCCATCTTTTTCACAGCAGTTTGGATACACACTCAGGAAGCAGGAAAAGGGCACTGCGGGCTCTGCTCAGCTTAGTGCCCCTCTTTCTCAAACCAGAGAGGACTCAGGTCAGTCTGGCACCCAATAAAAGAGGTTCCTCCAGGGCCAAAGGACAGCAGTTTCCATGGGCAGCCCTGAGGTAAAAGCTGGAGCTTCAGTGAGGGAAAGGGAGGGGAGCAATGGCAAACACAGCATTTAGCACTGCCTACATCCCCCCAGTGCCTCCTTCCCCTAGGAAAGCAGACTGGCTTTTTGCCTCACTCTCTGCATGTGAAGCTCACGTATCTAACCAAGATGACCTGGCTTGTCCTGCTGGAGTCAAGTCACCTAATTTCAGCTGCTGCGATGACTAATGGGTGCCGAAATTAGGTGGTCGTTTGTCCTGAGCTCAGCTCCTCAGCCCAAGTCCCCTGGTATAAGGTGACTTGCAATCAGCAGCACTGTGACTAACCGGTTAGTAATAGTTTCAGGTTGTGCTGCTCTGATTTTACAAGTATTTCAAAATGCCACTGAGCTTTACCGAGCACTGCTTTTCCCTGCGGATGGAAGGAACAGCCTCCACCAGCCCCATGTACCAGGTATGTCTGTCAGCAGTGCTAATCCACCACAAATACTGTTTCCCTCTCTGTAGATGCCTTCTCTGTCTCTCCTTCAGCAGGCAACAACCACACTGTGCTTCCCATTTCTCGGAGTAGCTGGAGTCCAGCAGAATACAATATCCCTGCTTTGGTATTTTGTATTGTTACTTTTGTATTGCCGTTTGGGGAAAGAAATGGGTGTACGGGCTGCCTGCAGAAACTCTGCAAGAGCTGTTGTTCCTGCTGAGCTCCTGCTGGCAGTGTGGAACAAGCAGGCTCCAGAGCCTCCCTCTGTCTCTTCCAGAGGCAGGATCCAGCTCTGGCAGTGTGTGTGGCTGCACCCCAGCATCCCCCCAGCTCCGAGCACCGCGGCTGCAAACCCCAGGTGGATTCAGAGGTGCTCTCTTTAGGCTTCCTCCTGTTTCTTTTTCCACCCCAAATTTTAACTCTGTCAGCACAGACAGGTGCAGACAGATGTGAGCTCACCCTGCCCGTGCTCCAAGCCAACCGGACTCGTGCCAGCCCCTGTCTGGGAGCCACAGGGCTGCAGGAGTGTGGCTCGGTGCCCAAGCCCTGGAAAGCTGAGGCCCAGCTACCTCTCTTGAATAAGACAGATTTTTCTTAAATGTGGATACAGGCATGAAAAGAAAAGGGCTCTGATAATTTCAGGAAAGGTCCTGTTAGCTTTGTTTGAAACCGCCACGGGTCAGTCCAGCAGAAGCCCCAGGAAAAGCACACTAAAAGCAAAGATGCTGGGAGCTGGCTGCCTCCTTACCTCTGCTCTGGCCCTCCCAGTCCAGATTGCCTATGTTTACCTCCCTTTCCTGGAGGGAAATGGAGCATAACGTGCACTTTCCTAATGTAATTTTGGCCAGCAGCTATTGCTTGAAAGCTCTGTGGTGGTCTGACATTAAAAAATTATAAATCTGTTAAAAAAGGTAACACTTTTCTAGAACACAGTCACACATTATATCCTATTTTGATAGAAAGAGAACTGTACCAGCATCCTTCAGCCCATATGTGGGGATGTCAAAAAAAGAATAATTTTCAAAAGAAATTCCTGGCTGCTAATAAAAAGTTTACTATCTGGTCCTTTGTATATCAATATGGTGACTCAAGGCTGTCTCTGGTGCAATACACAAACACACTCAGTGTTTTTTGTGCAACAGCTACTTGGCTTACCATGCTAAGACATGACTTCCAGTGTTTATGGCCAGGTGGAAAATGTCCAGCAAAAAAGTCCAGTGTCTATGTGCCAGTTTTTCTCAGAAAGATAAGGAGAATGAGGAAGGGAGCTAGTTCTTAATTTGGGCTACCTTCAGATAAAAAGCTTCTGCCCGAATTTGTATTTGGTAATCAAAGGTCACCCTATCCTAAAACTCCAATGAGCTTCACACCCAAAGAAAAAAAATCTTTTTTCACCCCCTCTTTCCCTCTAACAATTATAATCCATTTGGTGGAATGGGATTGACAGACAATTCTCATACAACTAAACAGACTTCATGAAGATCATCTCAGGACTCTTTGAAAAGCAGAGTGTTATCCTGAGATCTGGCCATGACCGATAGATATTCAAAATTTCAGTGATGTTTTGTTAATTGGAGGAGCCTTTCTATTGTAATGTGTCTCCACACAAGCCTGTAGAGAAGTTAATAAGAATAACAAGAAATAACTTAAATCTTCAAATCCTTGAAAGAAAATCCAGAGTAGAAATTGCAATTGCTGGATGTTTTCCATTTGCATCTGAACGGGTCAGCATGGAAAAAGGAGCACCTGGAACAAAAAACGGTCACTATATCATTGTGATGCCAGAGGCTGCAGCTATCCCTGCATATCCTTGGGGAAGTCCACACTGAAAAGGCTGCACAGTGCTGAGATGCTTGAAAAATTATTTGGGTTGTGGCATGTAACAAACATCTATTCATTAAAGTCTTGCAATTGTGACCCAGCCCTTCATCTTGCACAAGATCTATAAAAAAGGCTGAGTGACTACAAATGTGTCCCTTGGAGCAAATTATGGAAGACATTATAGGAAGACTGGTTTCTAGCCAGCTTTTCCAGCTTAATGAATTCCTTTCAAGGATGTGTGAAAGCTCCATTGAGACCAATGGTGAGTATCCTTGGACTCCTCTAGGAAGATTTTATAAGGGGTCCCAACTATTGTATTCTTATTTTTCTTCTATTTTCAGAGAGCAGTTAGAAAATGATTTGAAATGGTAATGCTGCAGTTCAAACACTTTTCACTGTGAGAGCAGACCTAACTGAGCTATGAAGAGTCAGCAAAAGGCTTGTGGGCAGATTCAGTTTTATTGTGGTCATGATAACTGAGAAAACCATTACAATTTATGTGCTGCCCACTCTGGAAGAGATAAAAAATGTTTTCCTGCATCTTCCATATTAAAACCCCATTCATTTAATTAACTTACAGATTAAGACTTGCAGTGCCTTCCTACAGACAGCAGCTATACACGGACCTGGAATGGGAATACCGAGAGTCAAGGAAGACTTTGCTCGGATCAAATATCTGTAGGTACCTTGTATTATGATTCTTCTTGCAGCAAAAGGACTTTCATCTGCACATTTACTGTATTGTCAGCTGACTTCACATATTTTCTGTTTCTCCATTAAGAGAGTGAGGAAGATAATGATCTGCAGTGTTTCTCTCTCTGGAGACTGGTTTGCTCTTTCAGAATCCATCGCTTCAATCACTCCTGCCCAAGATGTCGGGATGAGTGGGGGAGGCGAGGGACAGAAATTATGAGCTACATGGAGAGAACCTACAAAGGGCAATCAATGGGAAAAAGAGGGATGTTTCATCTGGGAAGGAAATGGCACAGGGCAATGGGGGGAAAGATGGTAAAGAGAGAGAACAGTGCATAATATGGAGACAGAAAAGATGGGGGATGAAGGAATGGAATAAAAAAAAAAAAGGATATGAAGTTTTAGCTGCAAAGTTCGTCACAAATTCTTTACTTGTGTGTCGTCCCATCCAGCTGTACTAGAACATCCTGATATTCAGCTTTTCACTCAGGTACCAGAGCAAGTCACAAGGCATCCAGAGTTAACCAGTGCTGCACTTGCCAGCACACGCCAGACCAACCGCTCACACCCTGCTGGACCTTGTCAGATTGGCTCCTGGAACTTCCTGTAACAAAGGAAAGCTCTTGTTGTTATTCAAGGAGAGAAACACACAAAGACAGGCGTCATCACACGTGGCAGAAGTTACAGACACACGCTAAAATACATGACATGACACAGACAGGTTACAGGCTGATTGTCAGGGGAGCTGCCACCTACAGATCCTTCTGGCCTCGAGTCAGGAAGGCCTAAAATGTTATGTGTTTGTACAGAAAAGACATCAGGAGTACCTTGCTACTGTCTACATTAATGGGCAACAAGCAAGAACCAGTCCTTCACCCAGTTTGGAAGGCCAAGCAGTAGATTCTAAGCATTTCCCTATTTCATTGTTTTTTTCAGACTACAGACAGAGGAAAATTAATTCCCCATGTAATTCCATTGAAATCTAGTATATTAACTGAGGGACTGCATCTATTTAAGCCTGTACCAATATCTGAGAGATGAATTTAGGCCCAGAATGTGTTGGCTGATGGCCCTTTACTGGGAGATGAACTGGATTGCTTTAGGGGGGAGACTCCCCAGCCATTGGGAGCAACAGTGGGGAGTGGGAAGGAGGAAAGGGAAGCAAAGGGCAGGACAGAGTGTTGAGACCACAATAATTAATGCTTAGTGAGGCAGAAAAGGAGACAGACTCACAGGACAGCAGTTCTAGCATTTTAATTCATGTGTTGTGGAGTTCCAAAGTCAAATCGATGGCTTGAACCCAGCTTTACCTACACAGAGCTGTGCCACCAGGAATTTATACACTTGCCATTATTTAAAAAACAACAACCAGCATTTAAATTGTCCTGCCAGACCAACAGGAGTCCTCTCACAGACTGCCATGGAAGCAGGGACAAAACAGGTGGGAAAAATCTTTTAAAGCTTACTAATTTTAGATTTTAAAAAAACACCTGAAGTTGCTATCACAGCACCAGAGACCTGCACAGGTGAGAGTAACAGACAGCTCATTTCAATATAGGGATGATGATTTGGGTATATTTGAAAGTAATTAGAGATAATAGAGCTAGAAAGAAGCTGGAGAAGATTAAAAACAAAGTTCCTCTTTACAGAAAGTAACATAAAAAATGCAGACCCTTCCAATGTTTTTGCATATCTGTTTCCAAGTTATTTAGAAGTTCCTTAGGCTGAAGAATGTACCTCTTGCAAGACACAGATTTTTCACAGCACCTTTAATTTATGAGATAAAAAATATAAGTCAACAGCTTTAAATAATGTGGCTTGTGATGCACAGAAATCTGCTCAGCCAAGGGATCAAGAGTCAATAATGGTTTCTTCAGCTTTCTAGGGGAGAAGCAGTTGAGAAGCAAAGTGTCAGTCTCATGGAAATTACCACATGGAAATTACTGCTGAATTCAAGGGCAAAATTAATAACAGGGCCAGTGTAGGGGCAGTGCAGGATCAATTGAGCTTCTTTAGTTCTTTGAAAATATTATCCAATTTTTGTCACAATTTTATATTTGTGAAACATAAAACCTTCCTCAGTATTCTGTTTAGTCATGTAGAAGTTGAGTCTCAGAGACTTCTACCTTTTTTTAAATTTGGAGTTAGATTTTGTCAGGGTCATTTGTAATTTTGTCACTCCCAGAATGGATTACACAATAATTTAGGGGAGGGACCTTTGGGACCACCAGTCTGTGACTGCAGAGAAGTTTTGACCAATGTGCCCACACAACACTCAGACTCCACTCACTGCTTTGGATACTCCTTCAGTTCTGGGTATAATTCATAATTTTAGTACGAATTATATATACTGCTATGCTGTCTTTGATAATTTGGAACTGCATTTAAATATTGTGCTTTCTTCAAATCTGAACTATTGGTATTGGGAGCTTGTCTTTTTCCAAAACCAACAGCTAAGTATTTTTGGTTTGCACATGAAAACTTGGCACATTTTGGGCTCCTGCAGTCAAACCTGCCATTTACAATTTGGGTTTTTTTGTTTTTGTTGCTTGCCCCTTTGTTGCTGCATTGGCAGAGGTGGGGGTTTCCTTGTTTCTTGATGGAGCTTCACAAAAGGCAGATCACCTCCCGAGACTGGAAGTCAGAACATTCCTGGTTTTGCAGGTTTTTAAGCGCAGACGTGCCAGTCTGTGGGGACTGAGGAGCGCTGCACACCCTCCAGCCCTGTCAGGCTGGGGGTGAACCCAGAGATGCTGCACAACAAAGTAAATAGGAAAATGTGCATGTCTGAAAAGAGAATTATCACTGAGTTATAATGACTGATGTGCTTCCCTGGAAAATGCAACCTGGTGCGGCACTTTGTTCAAGCACTTTTTTCCCCAAGTCGCTATTTCCAGCTCCAAATGTTCAAGAACTACAGTTTGACCCTCAAAATCATAAGCCTGTCTGTAGGATGATAAATGTGGAGCTCTTTTACTGTGCTTTCTGTTTTTTGAGCTGTTAGGGTGCACCTGGGTCACACTTGCAAGCTTTATACTCTAACCATTAGGACTAGAAGCTTACTTTAAATTAAAGGAAGAGGAAAGCTGAGTTTCTAACCTCATTACACAACTGTAGTAGCTGGAGTGTAAGTGAAACATCAAACATCACAAGACTTGTGATAAAATCATGAGTGCTGACAACATCAATTTATAGTAGGAGGTGGGATAGGAGGGGAAACTCAGGGCAAATGGATTTACTTTTTATCTTAGTGTTTTTACAGGCTGTCTACTTTTATCTTTAATCAGAAGTTTTCAGTGGCAGTTCTTTCTTGGCGTATCTGTGCATGACATTAAAAGGTCACTTCTGCATTAAAACCTGATGCCATTTGCTAACTGCATCTTTCTATCAGAGATTACATGAAAAGGTGGGTGTACTGATGGTACACCTGGTGCTAATATCACAGCAAAGAGATATTATGGAAGTACAGGTCGTGAGTGCATGGCTCAAACAGCATTGAGAGGAATTCCAGTCCCCTGTTGTGTGTGTGTGAAGAATACAGGATGTTTCTCACAGCTGGGATATTTACTGCCTGAGCAGACGATATTGTATTGAGAATTTACCGGGAAAGCTCCACGTTCTTTGTGAAATGGGTTTTTTTAAGGGCATCGCTTGCTGGTTCTTTTATGCCTGAAAATTACCTCAATGAAAAATAACGTGGAAACTCACAAAGCTAGGTATAGTGAAACCTTTCATTCTAATAAATTGGCTGTAATTAAGCCGAGTAATTAACGGATTGCTATGATTATAGATCAACAGACTGGCCAGATCAAGAATTCAGGTCAGTCTTAAGTGATGCCAAAGCGGCAGGGGTGACAAAGTGGTCAGCTGTCCCTCCACTACTATTAGAGGTAGTTTCCAAACTGTGTTTTTATGGCTTGAAAAGCTCCAGTTAGAGGGAATTGTGTAGTCACCAGTCCTTTCAACCACATGCAAAGGGTTGTCAGTGGCAGGTTTCTTGGTCACCCACCTGCTGTCACTGGTCTGAAAAATGCCTGGGCAGCAGAGTGCCCAATTTGGAGGCAGCTCCAGCACAATGAATACTCCTGCTCTCTTCTGATAATCCCAGGATTTAAAACAGGAGCTGAGCCTGGCCCAAATGGCCAGCTCGGTCCAGCTGCTTTGCACAGCACCAGTGGTCCAAGCAGAAAGCGCACAAGTGAATCTCATGGTGACAAGCCAAGGTTTTTTATATGATGTCATGTTGATATTGAACATCTTCCACTCATTAAACCGGCTCCCAGTCCCGTCTGGGCGGGACAGAGTTCTTTAGTTCAGGGATGATTATGTTGCTGAGTGGAAGGAGAGACACAGCCCCTGAGTGAACCCAGAGGAGGTGCTGAGGGTCTGCAACGAGGCCCTTGTCGCAGCAGAAGGGATTCATTCCAGCGCTGTCCCGGCAGGAACAGACCTGCTTCTCACTCTGCATCCCTAAGCCTGGGATCCATGCTTGGTGAGAGGGCAGCAGGGCTGTCCAGGCCCTCTACCAGGCACCTCCTGTCCACCCTTTAAGCCCCAATACCAGCACTGCTCACACAAAGCTGTAACTCTGCACCCTGGACTAATATCAGCCCTAGGAAAGGAGACAAAGGCAGAAGTCAAAACAGGGAAAGATCTCCCTTAAAGCTTCCTTCTCCCCTCCCTGTATCAGAAGTGTACATTGAACAACATGTTTTTCCCCAATGAAATGATGTTAAGCTGGAGTTATGTAAAGAAATCAGAATACTGCAATTATTCCCCCCCCCCCCCAACATTACAAACCCAGGAAATTCAAGACAAGTACTACACAATCTTTCAGGACAGAAATGCAGAATTCAGAAATCCAGATAACCTCAAGTTTTCTCTGACATGATACATAAGCATGTGTAACTCACAAGCATGAGAGAATTTCACAGTTCACAGTCTGAATTTAGAAGGAAAACTATTTTAGAAGAGAAATTAGTTTTATGAAATATATTTCAGCCCATTTTTGTTCCACATATTGCTACAGGAACAGGGTTTCACCCTTTGGTTCTCATGCAAGGTGATGTGATGTTTGACAGATTCCATCTTTCTGCAAAACTCAACTGCAGAGGTCAAAGAAGGAAATGCTTTGTCATCTCTGCCTGCTTTCATGGGGGAGCATTGAGGTTAGCCTTCTGGATGTAAAATCTTACCACAGAGACAAAAAACAAGATTGGCTAACCACAATGACTTGACTCAAAGGATTAGCAACACTGACATAATGGAGGCATTCCTGTAAATCTAAAGTCAGAGTTCTGCCTACTTTTTTGAATAAATAGCAATCCAGAAATCTAGGGCAATAAAACTCCAGAAGCATCTCAGAATTTTATTTCAGCCAACATCAATCTTCCTTCCTTTCAGACAAGCTAAATTACACCGGTAAATCAGCAATGTTAAATCAGTCAAACCAGCTGAATGCAAAAGCTGGGGGAACAGACCAAATTTGTACCGTGTATACTGAGAGAAAGGAAAACTGGTCATTAAGTTAAACCTTAAATAAACATGAACCCTCAGTGGGGGTACACAGGGAAAAGGAAAGACTGCAGTCTAAAACTTCTTACAAGCTTCTGATTAAATGCACAGGGAAGTGGAAAATGGACTTGGGTCTCTGTGTGCTTCAGAGGCTGCAGCTTATGGAGCCAGAGCTGAGAAGGAGCTAAGTCAGACTTAGCAAGAGGACAGGAACAGAGCCCCGGCTCGCCGGGGTAACCACCCGGGAGCATTCCCGGTTTGATGGATTCTGTAGCTGACACTGATGGACTGACACTGTTGGAGGAGCAGGATCCAGCTTGTTCAAAACTAGGCCACAGCAGCACAGGCTCTCGTGGGACCCGAGCTCACTGCCCTCCTGGATGTCACTGCGGCGGCTGAGGATGTGACATCCCTGCCTCCCTAGCACAGGGATGGCAGGCACAAATGTGTGCTGGTTGCCAAGTCAGTGATGCAGCAAATAAACTCCCCTGTTAGTTTAAGCTGATTTATGTTAAAGATACCACAATGGGAGCTGATGAGTTTCAGGAGCAGTGTGTGTTTGGTTCTGTTGATGAGAAAACTGGGCAGTGGAAGCTCCAGCAGCTGAGGAGTGGGTACCCATGGAAATGCTCACCACACCGCAGAGTCACGCTTCAAACCCTGTTAGACTCCAGACATTTCGGCACTTTTTTACACCAAGGCCAAGGACCTGTCTTACATCACCCACATCTCTCAAACACAGATGCATTTTCAGCTCCTAAACCACACAGGACATGAATTTTGAATGCTCCAATATAACCTTCCTCAAGCTTGCCACATCTGTAGAAATAGAATGTCTCGCTGCCTTTCTTTGCTTTAATCAAAGCAAATATTAGAGAAACTGTAATAAAAGAACACCCATGCACACACAGATAGCAGAACCCAGCAAGAAAATGATGATTTTCTCCTCCTGTACTGTGGATCAGCTCCAGGAGCCCCGTTGCTGTTTCATCCAGTGACTGAGCTGTGAGCTGCCCGTGGCTGGGATCTACCATCCCCATATAATGGTTTTGCTTGAGGTTTCCTCAAGGAGCACCCAGAGATGTAAGACTGAACTTCCCTTAATGCAGAGCTCACAACAGATCTCCCTCTGCTCTACTCCCACTGAACAAGGGACAGCTGAACTTATCTGCAGAAAGCAGCTGTAAAAAGCAGGTAGAAAGGGGATAAGAAGGCCTTGAGATTACTTGTCCTTTCACCTGGGATTCCTTTGATTTCCTCTCACAATATGACACAGTAGAGGTGGAGCAGGTCTAGTAGATCAGTGAAAGTATCTTACTTGAAGAACAGGATTAATACCTTCCCACAGCCATCCACAATGAAGAATTCTTCAGTTGCCAAAATAATTCTGTGTTGAATAGTGAAATCCACAGGTGGGAAGCAACTCTCAGAGTATTTGCTTTCTGGGGTGCTTAATAATTGCACATATTTAACATCAGCATCATTCTCTCAAACAAACTAGAGCATTTTTAATGTGGTGCCCTCCTGCCTGTTGGCCAAAGGGATCAGAATCCCGAGCTCTGTCCCTAAAGGCTGGATCCACACTACCAACTGGTGGGTTGATCCTTGCCAAGACATTTTTAGAGGAATTATAAAAATCCCTCTTACAGAAGGGAATTATATGTGATACTTAGGCAAAACAGGCATTCCATTTATAAATATAATTACTTCTGCTATTCCATCAAGAAAAAGAATGTAGTAGCGAGGGACACAACAGAGAAAATTATTTATGTGTTGACACTTCAAACATAAATAGAAAACAGATCTGGCTGAAACTAAGTGGGAAGTGAAAAACCATGAGAAAATATGTAACTGAGATTACCAACTGGGGGGATAACTTATGACCACTTCAGTGCATTCTTTCCAGTGGAAGTCCAGTCCCACATCTTGCCTTACGTTTGGATTGTAGTTATGTGCGCACTTAATTAACAACAAATGCACAAGCTTACTCTGCATTTATTGGCAAATTATCTTCTTTTGACTGATGCCCTTGAACACTGCAAGGCGAGCACTGGTCTGCAGTGAAAAGGAGGGAACAGGAGATGGCTTGAGCATAGTCCCTGTGCTTTAGTGAGCTGAAGCATGGGAAGAAGGGAGTGAGTGTGCCATTCACACTCCCAAAGAATGACTGGATGCAATATTATCATCCAAGGAATGATTCTGACCCCATCTCTTGTATTCATACACACATCCCCTTTTACTCAGGCTGCCTGTCTGGGTTTGTCCATTACTGCAAGTTTTCTGCTTTAGATTTGGGAAGAATATTTTTATCCAGCATCTTCATTCTTAATATTAGTGATTTATCACATATGGTGCACTATATTTTCACAAAGCTGTAAGATACCATGGTGATTAACACCATATGAGAACCTAAATAGAAGGGAACAGGATAATAGAAATGTCCTCCCAGTACATATAGGGCTTTTGCTTGTTTTTAGAGAAAGCATCTCAGCTGCATGATTTTACTCTCTACATAAGAATTGTAGGAGTTCCATAATAGAAAACTGTACTGTAATTGATAATGCTGTAGAGAGAAAAAGAAACCTCATGTTTAATTTCTCTCTAGCCTTTAATTAGGATTTTCAGATCAATTTGGAGAGATTGATTATTCTAGCTCCTTAGATTATACAGATTTATTACTTTGATTTAAGAAGGCAGGAGAAAAAAGTGTAAGCACCTCAAGTATACCCTTGTGTAATATGTGTGTATATATATCTCCCCGTATTTCTGGTAGGAAAAGACCCCAGGTTCACACAGCCTTGCAAATTTTTCCTGTCAATATTGTACTCCCCTCCCCCCAAAAAATCTATGCACTGAATCAATTTGGTAACGAGAAACTAATCACATTTTACTCACCCACCCAAACACTGTGAAAGCCCGGAGACACTGCAAGGCTGCTTCGAATGAACACAACTCTGCTGGGCACAGCACAGCCCTGCTTTTCAAACAGCTCAGTGCTCACCCACCTGGATTAGGACTGCCATTGGGAGAGCCTTCCCCCTGCATTCCTTGATCCAAAACAAGGATTTTTCTCAAGTGTGGCAGCCAGCAAAAAAAAAAAAAAAAAAAAAAAAAAAAGTCAGGGTGACTCTTCCAGCAGCTTGGAAGTAAAACTGGACTCTTGTGTGGTACAAAGGTGCTGAACCTGAACTTTTGGCTCCTGCTCTCCCATGGGAGGCAGGCAGAGAGGCTGGAGGCAAGACAAAGAGCTGGCTGCAGGCTGGGCATCCCTGGGTGCTACTTGATCCTCCAGGCCCAGGGCTGCAGGGAGTGCCAGGAGGGCTGCAAGGGGCGTGGGGAGATGAGCACGAGCAGCTCCTCATGTATCTTCCCCCCCGAGCAGCACAGCATAGGTTAAATTAAAAAATGCATTAGGGAAAAGGTTGTTTCTGCAGAACTGGTCACTGGCAGCCGGGCCCCCAGGGATGCTCTCCTTGCCTGAGGATGAAATGGGATTACGATGGTAATATTTGCTGCACTGTAATTAAGGTGGTGTCAAGGCTTTCATTAAAAAGTGTGTTTTTGTTGAGGGGCTACGGCTTGGAGAAAATTTTTGCTTGAGGCTGAAATATAACATTGTTCTCAGCCAGGAAACACATGCACAACCTTTATTATATATGTAATTTAGAATCTCTGTATAGTCTTGGCTGTGAAGGCTCTACTATTGTTTCCACATGGGTATGTAGCTAATTAGTTTAAAAAATTAGTTATTAAAGAAGTGAAGGACTGAATTCTGTCTGGAACTCATGTATGGGACACGTCCCCATTAATTGTCTGTAATTCACTTCAAAAACCAAAGGCCAAATGCTGCCCTTCTTACTCAGACACATAATGTTCTTGAAGTAAACAGCTGTAAACAGGATTGGGCACCTGTGTCCAGGTGTTTACCTCCCTACAACCCAAGGCACCTGCCTCTCCCACACTGTAACAGCTCCATTAGAAGTGAGGCCATCCTGTCTGAGACTGATTATTTCCTTGCAAAACTGGCAATATATGACAAGCTTATTTCTACTAATAGTATTTAGGTTCCTATTATCATAGCACCCAAGATCTCAGATAAGGAACCAGGACCCCTGTGCACAAGGTGCTGTGCAAACCACAGAATAAAAACATAGTCCAACAAAATGTAGGATTGCACACAAACAAATCTTTTCCCCTGTTTCATGGCCACATTGGTATTATTTCTGCTAAGTAATGTGAGGGTAATGCACCACTCCTGCAAACAGCAAACACTGTTCAGACTTTTATTTGACTTTCTGCATGATAAAGTCCCAACTTCACAGCATCTATTGTCTTTCCCCAGAGGTGCACACAAAGGGGCCAGCTACTGCCCTGGGTGCTTGCTACTGGCTCTGTTTTCTTTTCGATCTATCTGCAGTGCAGCCAGTATTTAGCATGTACTGGTTTCAGGTACTAAATTGATTTTTACTCAAACTATTAGAATTCTACCTTTTTGGATTAAAAAGAAAAAAAGGCAACTAATAATATGTCATAAAAGATTATTTCTCTGATGCCCACTGCCACATAGGTGTCAAAACTAAAACTCAGAATATTAAAGTTTATAAAATTACAGTTTCATAAATGTGTAAACCAGACAGGAATTCACAAGTAACTTGCAGATACTTTATCTGACTTCATAGGGATGCTAAAACGAGACAATGTCTCACAGCACAGCTCCTTTTAAGAACAAAATAAATAAATTGCTAGTTTAGGAAGACTTTAAGCATATCTTCAAATGTTTAAACACAGAACAAACCTTATTCAGGAGGTAGTTGTCTTCAGTGAACTTATTTATGCATCTAGTTACTTATCTGCCTAACGTAGCATCCCCAGAATCATGGCCTGGGTTTGGAATAACTTAATGAATTTCAGTAGAGTGCATCAGCTACCACTTGTCAAAATAGGATGATTCAAATGTAAATAAGTGATGCTCCTGCTAAGTGCAAACGTGTGCAAAATTAACATTCCTAATAGACAAAGCTTCTCCACATAGCAAGGCATTATTAATAACACTACCAGAGGCAGGCAAGCATAATTCCATAATTCCTCATGTGGACAAACTCAGCCTAAGTACCTTTTTTTTTCTAATTTCACTTACATCAATTAAAGAAGTTAGACTCAATCTGAGCAGAAAAAAGCCAGAAGATGTCAGAATGAATGAGTCTGCATGAGGGTTATACTATAACCACTGGTTTTAAACTCACACTTTGGCGTGCACAAAAAGAACATTCTCTTATGAAGATAAAAGCCTCCACGTGTAATAACTCGATATATAGACAAGCCCTGGGGGCTTGCATCTTGAGCACTTAACATTTTTTGGCCTCGTCTTAATGGATAAAAAAGGTGTGTTTCTCAGTCACATTAGCCCAGTCAAAGAAGCTTACTAGGACGAAAAGGCCTTAGGCTTTGGTGAGGCTGAGGTGTAAAGGTGTGAGGTGGCACATCCATCACTAGGTGGGATACGCTGCCTTTAGCACCCACTGAACTAATCAGGTGGGAGCAGGCAGGGGATGGGGAGCCTGGGCTGAGCAAGGCCACGTTCATACGAACTCTGGGTCAGTTTGTGTGGGGAGCAGCTGCTGTAGAACAGAAGGCAGAGGATTTCACAGTGGGGAGCAGGTGAGAAAACATGAACTAGAATGGAATGTTTTTTCCTCACAGACTGTGAGTCGCCTCCAAAGAAAGCAGTTAGATGGATTCTAGGCGGGCTGGACCTCCACAGTACCTGTCCACTGCTCCAGAGCACCTGATAACTGGAGCTCTCCAGCTGCCTGGGAATGCTGCTCGGGATGAGAAGTGAGGCTTATTCCCTACCACGTGCAGCTAAAAGCATCCCACCGAACTGCTGGGAAAGTCACCATTGCTCAAGGGTGGGTATGTCCTACCATAGCCAGGCTGTGCTGTTTCCTAAAGTAAGGCAGGTCTACGAGATGGCAAGTAAGCAAAACTGATGAAAAGAAGAAACAAACATTTCAAGTTTAAAACTAGGTTTCTACAATGCATTCATTATCATATGACAATTAACATATGCTAACATTTTTTGTGGTCCAGCCGAGTTTAGTGCAAATTAACTAGGAGTCACGTATTCGTATGATATAATCCTGATTTTGTCACTTGACTTAGGCTTTGTCTACAACTCCTTTAGATATTCATGGGCTTATTTATTTAATTCTAAAAAATGGTAATTTGGCTATTTCTGAACTACTTGGGTGAAAAGGAATGCCGATGTAAAAGAAATATCATGGGCAGCTGCTGTGGTTACTGCACTCGACTGCCCACTGCACCTTTATCCTGAAGTTTGCTCCAAGGATGGCCATATGGGATATGGGACTGGCACCAAGCTCTCCCCAGTTTTTAGAGCAGCACACGGAGGTAAGCAGATGTTCAACACAGCCAATTATCAATTTAGCACAGGTTAAGGCAAAGTGGTTCAGTATACTGAACATCTAAAATGTTAGCATGTTGCTGGTGTAGCTTAAATAAAAGCCTTTCTGATAACTTGAACGTTTCTGCAATGGGAACACACGTACGAAGAGAACAAAAATTAAACTTTTTATTTACTTTATGTAGAGTGATGAACAATCCTAAAACCGTCAGAATTCTGAACTAATGTCATAAAAAAGAAAGTATCTGGATGTCACTCCTGATAGAATCCAAAATGCTTCTCTCATTATTCCTGTTACATACACCACTCTAGTTGTATAAAGGCAAAATGGTACTTACATACTAGTTGTCATTTTCCTTTAATTATTTCTACAACAGGATCATTTTCCTTAATAGCTGATTTAAGACAACGTCCCATCTTCAACTTATTCTATTATGAACATTGAGCACACTGGGACAATTTAAGATGTTTTGAAGTTAAAACCATTAACACGCCTTGTTTAATCAGTACTGCAAAGGTCTCGCATTTCAGAAACAACTCCAAAGCCACAGAAATGTTTGTTTTAAGGAAGGCTAGAATGTAAAATTCTAGTTGAATGTTTCAGAGCTGCCTGCCCTAGAAAGTTAAAAAAAGAAAAAGCAGGTGTGTCAGCTCACCTGAGTTAGTTTCACAATGGGCTGGAGGATCTCTTAACATACAGTAAAGCAGAGAACCTGTTCGTTCATTATTACATATTTGCTGAAAAAACGTGTGTTTTCCAGACAGTGATAATTTATAATAGGTGGTTAGTGTGGCCAAGGTATAAACATAAAAATTTTCCTGAGAGAACTGTTCAAATACCCTGAATCAACAAAGCACTCCCACACTGGATTTATGTTTGGCGACACGTCTCCTAGCTTGTCCCTCTGCCTTCTCTGAGTGATAGATAACGCTTGCAAATACAGTCTCCTACAATTCCAACCCTGCTTCAGGTTCCTGCTCACGAGTGTCTCTCAGTCCCACATGGTTCTTCACACCTTTGATTGCCATAGCAGTGGCTGCAGCAGTTCACAGCACAGACCTGCCCAGCTGTGTTTGGACACGTAATGAGATAAGGAACAGCAGTAAAACTCACAGGCACAAGTCCTTGTGCCAGACCACAAAGCCAACTGATTTTACATTGTGTTAGCTACACACATACATAGCTAATATATTTTAAAAAGGGGAGAAAAATTAAAATCACACATCTGTTTTTGTTACAAGAGACAAAACCCTAAGCTCAACCCCTTACAGGTGGTCTAAAGGTGTTAAAAAACATTCCCATGGGAGGACTGGATGAACCACACATGGACAAGCGAATCCAGTGATTTCACCTGACGTATTTCTGCTGTGGGATGTGACAGCTATTCCCCATACACCGAGCAGTTGATCTGAGCCCACGGTGTGCTCACGTGTCACAGCTCCAATCAATTTGCACATGCAGAGTGGCTCTGACACATCCTAGACTCACCCAAGCCGTGGCGCATGTGCAGCGGATCCGCACACACACAGCCAGTGTTCCAGGAGATGGCCATTTTTTTCAGCAGACCAGATGGCAACCTGGCAACTCTAGCAAATGCCACACCAGCGAGATCCTACTGTGCAGAGGCTGTGGCCTTTCCCTTCCCTCTCCCTCCACTTCCTCGCCTTTTTTCTCTCTCCTCCACCCAAGTCTGGGCCTGTATACTATTAAATGTTTTCAGTTAAATTATCCTAACTTAACAAAATTCAAAGGCACTTTCTTCTGTTAGACAACATATAAACAGATTAAGACCCTGTATCTGAAGCTGTATGAGCAGTATAGCCATGCTGTCATTTGCAGACTTCATAACACAAACATTTACCTAGGGATATATATTTTAATTTGACATAAAGGAGTACGTTTTCAGTGACAGGGCCAAGAAAGTCACACCAACAATCCAGCTGCTGTCCTTGCATGGCTGAGCAAAAGGGATATATAATTCATATAATTTTATATATTTGTATATGTATGTGTATAGAGGGAGGTTATTTTCTAATGTATTTCATACCTTACATGAAAATGGCACAAAGGTCTAAATTAATTACTCACAGACATAGAAAATGAGTCAATGAAGGCATTCTATTATGAAGTGGTTGTGAGGAAAACAGGCGAACAGAAGGCCACGGCGTACCTTTTTTATTTAGTATTCTGAAGCTGACAAGTGAAAAGCTCGGGAAGGAAGAGCATTGTAAAGGTCTGGAGTGCTTTGTGTTTATTTTTACGTAAAAAAAAAAAAAAAAAAAAAAAAAAAAAAAAAAAAAAAAAAAAAAAAAAAAAAAAAAAAAAAAAAAAAGCAACTAACATCAGCTCCTCCTTACCTCCCTTCCTCGTTGTACCTGTGTGCTACCCCGGGCCATTTTATCAACTGGGATTCAAACACAGAAACCCAACCACCACAGGAGAAACGCTCAGTACGGGCTGTGTTTACTCGGAACCTTGGTGGGGCTATCGCTCCCCAACACGTCTGCCAGTCCGGCGAAGTTCCCGAACACGAGTCACCGCCTTCCTTTTCTGTCCGTGCGACCCGTTTCGTGATTCAGCATCTGGCAAAGAGACCGCTCCCTCCGCTCCTAGCCCGGGAGGGAAGGAGAGAGCGAAGGAGGGAGGGAGGGCCGGCCGTGCTGGGGCCCCGCGGCGGGGAGGGCGGCTCCGGGGGTGCCCTGAGGGCGGTGCCGGGCGGGGGGGCCCCGGGCCAGCTCCGCTCCAGCGGCCCCGCCGGTGCCGCTCCCGCCGCGGGCGCCGGAGCGAGTCGGGGCAGCGCCCGGGAGGAAAGTCCGGGGGCGCGGCCGCTTCCTCGCCCCGTGGCCGGACTTTTCTCCGGCTGCGAGGCCGCCGTGTTTCCCTCCCCCCCCCCCCCTCAGAGCCCGGGTCCCTCCTGGCCTCCGGGACACGTTAAATCCCGTGTAATGAGGCTTAACCCCGCCCCGCAGCCGGGCGGGCAGGCAGCCAGCCGGGCCCCTGCCCGGGGAGCCCCCCCCGCCCCTCACCCCGCCCCGAGCGGCCGCAGCTGTTCCAGCCCGAGCTGCTGGAAAGCGGCCACGCTCCCCAGACTTTGTCTCCCTCGCACAGAGCGCTGAACTCTGCTCCCTCCCTCCTTCCCTTCCCATCCCCCGGGGCGCCCGCAGCTCCCCCGCCTCCCCCGCCCCGGAGCCGCAGACGCGCGGCGGGGGGAAGGGGGGCGCTCCCGGAGAGCCGCCGAGCTCCTGCCGCCTCCCCGGGGGTCCCCCTGAGGCTCAGGGGGGAGTGCGGAGACCGAGCGAGCGCCGCCGGGGCGGACACCGAGCGCTGCCCCCGGGGAGCGCGGGGGGGGGGGGGGGGGCGACCCGCTGCGAAGCGGCGACTCTCATCCAGACGGGGCTTTTTCTTTTCCTTTTTCCACGAGGGAAATAAATAAATAAATAAATAATAATTAAAAAAAAAAAAAGGCAAGGGCGGAGGGGAGAGGGTGTGTGAGCGCCGGAGCGGCCGTGCAGCCCCCGCGGGGGTGCGGTGCGGGTGGGTGCTCGGAGCGCTCCGTGGCGCCGCGTCCCGTCCCCTCCCGTCCGGGCGCCGCTCCGCGGTTTCCCCGCAGCCCGGCGCGGCCCCGGCCCAGCCCGTGAGGTCAGTGTGGCGGCGGATGGGTGTCTGCGCCGGGGGACGGGCGGGGGGCGGGCGGGGCAGGCGCAGTGTGGGGCCGCGGCAGGGGAGGAGGAGGAGGAGGAGGAGGGCGGGCGGTCGCTGTGTCTATGTGTCGCACTGTTGGGGGGGGAAGGGAGGCGGGGAGGGAGCGGGGGGGGGTTACACACCAGGGCAGCGCCGGGATCCCTTCTCCACCCCGCGGGGAGGGGGGGCAGGGCGCCGCCTCCTCCTCCCCCTCCTTCCTCCTCCCCCTTTCTTTTTTTTTTTTTTTTTTTTTTTTTTTTTTTTTTCCACCCTTCCTCCTCCTCCTTCTTTTCCCCCGAAGTTAAACTTCCTGCTCCCGGCCCGGCTGGGAAGGGGACGCGGAGCCCGGCCGGACTCAGCCCCTCGACACACACGCACAACAGCTGGAGCTGTCAAAACTTCCTCCGCTCGGCCTCGGCCCCCGCCGCCTCCTCCGCCGCCGCCCGCTCCTCCTCCGCCCCCGGGGGCTCTGCGCGGGGGGAGGGCGCAGGGCCAGGGTACAATGAAGCGGCGGCCGCCGCAGCCGGGCAGCGCCGCAGCCGGAGCTGCCGCCAGCGCCCGGGGCCTCTGAGCGGGGGCGCCCAGCGGCGGGACCAGCCGCGTCTCTCTCTCTCTCTCTCTCTCGCTCGCTCGCTCGCTCTCTCTCCTCACCTCCCCCAGCCCCCCGACAGACCCCGCCGAGCCGGGGAGGGGGTTATTGTGTGTGAGACCCTTCCTTCCTTCCTCTGCGCTTTCTCTTTGCAACTCCCCCCCCCCCCCCCCCCCCCCCCCCCCCCCCCCCCCCCCCCCCCCCCCCCCCCCCCCCCCCCCCCCCCCCCCCCCCCCCCCCCCCCCCCCCCCCCCCCCCCCCCCCCCCCCCCCCTCCCCGCTCCCCTCCTCCTCCTCCTCCTGCTCTCCCCATGCTGCTCCCCCTGCTACCTGTGCTGGTCGGCGGCGGCTGAGGCCAGCGATGCGAGGCGGAGGTGGAGGAGGCGGAGGTGAGGAGGAGAGGAGCCGCGGGAGCAGGAGGAGCATCGGGATCCCCATCACCATCCTCATCTTCATCCTCATCATCATCATCCATGTGTCTCTCTCGTCCTGCTGACTAGGATGTCAACGGAGGACAAGAGTCTGGTGGTGGCGGTGGTGGAGCCGCCTCAGCAGCAGCAGCAGCCCCCCGAGCCTGGAGCTCCCCCCCCAGCAGCAGCAGCAGCAGCCACAGACAAAAGACCTAGGGGCCGGCCTCGCAAAGATGGCGCTTCCCCTTTCCAGAGAGCCAGAAAGAAGTAAGTTCAGCGTTTGTGTGTGCGAGGCACAGAGGGGCCGGGGCAGGCGGCCAGGCGCAGGCAGAGCTGTCAGTGGAGACTCGCCGCTCGTCGCCCCCTCCCTCTGCCTAATGCCATTTTGAGAAGGGCCCTTCTTTCTTCTCCTCCTCTCCCCTTTGCACTTTCCCCTCCTCCTCCTCCTTTTTCACCTTTGTCTTCCTCCGCCTGCTCTCCCTTTCCCACTTTTCTTTCACCGTCCCTATTCCTTTCTTCTCCTCCTTCTTCGGAGTTTCTCTTTAGCTCTTCCCCCTTCACCCTCTTCCTCCTTTTCCCCCTTGCTGTTACACCTTCCCCCTTCTCCTTTTTGGGTCCGTTCCCTTCCAGGACGCTCGGCGGCTGCTTTCAGCGTCGCCCTGGATGCTCCCTGTGCTTTGACGGTGTTTCCTCGGCGCTTTTTTTCCCTCTTGTTATGCCCCCTCTCTCTTTTTTTTGGGGGAAGGAAAAACACGGTTCTCGGCGGGTGGCGAGGAGGACATCCCCCCCCCCCCCCGCCTCCTTTCCCCGCACACACACGCAAAGTTGAGGCAGGAGTTTCTGGGCGGCGCGGGGGGAGCTGTCAGCGGCCGCCGCTCCGAGGGGACGCGCCGTCGGGACGGTGCCGAGGCACAACAAACACACGGAGGGAGAGGGGTGGAGAAGGAGGAGGATGGCGGGGGGAGCCCGGTTTCCCCGGCGCTGGCACATCTCCCTTCACCGCGGCCTCTCCCCGCCGGGGGCGCGGGCGCTCCCTCAGCCCCGGCGCTCCCCCCGCCCCGTCGTGCCGCTCCCGAGGGGCCGCCGCTCCCACAGCCCCGGGCGGGGATCCCGCAGTGCCAAGCGCCGTGGGGTGGACCGGGGGTGGCCACGCTGTGGGTGCCCGAGGTGCGGGGCCAGGCCGGGCTCCGCCAGAGGCTTCCCGGGAAGCGCCGCTGCCGCGCTGGCTGCGCTCCCCCATGGGTTATTTTTGAGTAGGATGGAGCTTGCCATGGCATAGCTGATGGCAGCGGTAATAGGGCAAAGCTGGGCAGCGCGTTTGGAGAAGGGAGTGTCGTGATGTGGCCGAAACAACCTCTGCGCTGCGGGGTCTGTGCGAGTCTCGGGGTTCAGAGGTCGTTCCCTTTGTTTTGGGGGACGCGCTCGGTTTGACACCCTCGAGTGTGTTTGTCCCGGTGAATTCCTGGCGCTTCCCTGAACGCCCACCCCAGACCTCGCTGCCAGTTTCCGTGTTGGAATCATTCCGGTTGGAAAAGACCTTTAAGGTCAAGTCCGACGATAAGGTCACAGTGGAAGCCCGAAACATGACAAGGGGATTCTGCTGGGCTGGACCTAAACACGTGCAAAGGCTATGCTTTCCTCCATTTGTTTTTACGTGTATATATTATGGACAGCATTAGTACTAGTTTGGGATACATGGATTTTTTTTTTTTTTAGCTGTTGTCATTGATGAAAGTTTCCCTTCAAAGATTCTTATGTCCCACGTGGTTTTGGGGAAGGTGCATTGGTTGCAGCTCCCTCTTTTTATTATCTTACCTATTCAGTTGATCAAAATTTTCATATAGTGATCATTGAAAGTAGTTGGCAAACATGTACGAGCAGTAAAGTTCTTGTATTCATCTCCTTTAAAGCTTAGTTTTATATACTTTGGTTTTATTTCTACATACAGAATCCAAACCTTACATAGGAAACCTTTCAATGTTTTATTTTAAAGGAGTTTTTTGGGAGAAAAATGCAATGGCAACTGAAATGTACCAGTCTGCACAAAAAAAACTAAATAGTATAACTTGTGAAAATTGGCATATTTTCTTAGGCCAGTTTGAGGTTGTGTACACACTCCTGAGGGAAAGTGGGTGCTAAAGAGGTAATTCCTTGTCTTCAGTTAGGTTTTTGTTGTCATAGAAATGTTGTTGAACACTTTCAGGAGGAAATACAATTTTCCTGTAAAAATGTGGAGTTAGGCTGACATGAGTGTTTGTGTAAGAGCTGGAAATTAAATTAGGTGAGACAAAAATTAAAATGAATCAATACTCTTTTTCTTCACCCTCTGATTGTTCCTGGCTGGTGTGGTGCTCAGCATCCTGCTGCATCTTTGTGGAAATCCTGTACTGTTGGGAAAGGCAAAGGTCATAAATGCTTTTGAAACCAGGATTTTATAAAAAATAGTTGTTTTCTAACTTTCATGGTGTACATATAGGTCTTTTTTAGTTGCATCCATTTTGGAGAGAAAATGGTTTTATTTTGTAAGTTTTGCTATTTACAAAATACTGATTACAACTAGCCTATCAAATGTACAAATAAGTCAAGTAAAAATATTTTCTCTCTTCTTCTTATGACTTGTCTTCCTTTTCACTTCTGTGCTTTCCAGTTGGATTAATGTGCCTCGTGTAAACCAGATAAAAGAGCATATGTCAGACCATTTTCTGTACTGTAATCACATGTCTAAATCACTATTAGCCAGTCAAATTGTTCAACCGCTTTATCCCATTATAGGAAATGTTCCACTGAATGTTCAGTCTAAGTGCAGTCTAAGTAATGATAAAATGAAGAGCCCTGCATTAAACTGGCAAAGTCAAAATAGAATAATTCCTTAGCCACGGATGCTTCCATTAAAGAACGATGCCATATTGGAGAGTGCTGTAGGTTGGTGTTCTACCCTCCTGAAGGCCATGTTTTTAAGTAAATTTAATGAGTTTAAGCAGACAGATGGAAAACTGCCTCGAATCTGCTCCTGTGAGATGCCAAGGATTCTCAACTCTTCCCAGAAGGAGACTTATGTTAAGGGAGCACAGGATTCTTCAGTAGGACAGTGCTGCCCATGTCTCTCTCATTCTGTGTTTTATCTGGTTATCAGGAAAAACTCCAGTGGTACAGGGAACTGTGGAGGCTTCCTGTAGGTGATGAACTGGGAATCAGTGCCATCAGTACCTGGAGAGGTACAGATGGTAGAATGTGATGCTGGAACAGCATTTTATCACTGTTTGAAGGATGTACCTTCATGATAGCGTTGTCAGGAGAGTTGATCTTAGGTGAGCAGTTCATTTTTATTATTTATATTATAATTGTGCCTAGAGGCCAGGGCACCATTTTACTACAGGCAGTACAAATGCATAAGCTAAGATAGCTTCTGCACAAACAATTTCTTAATTTAAATGTAAAGATAAGACAGCATGTAAATGTAAGAAATGTATTGGGAAAGCACAAGGGAGCTGTGAGAATGCTGTGAGCAAAGGAACATGCAGAAGTTCAAGTGCCCTGGCTATCTCAGCATCGGGGAATGATTCATAGGCATCCGACTTGGAGGATGTATTTAGAGGAGGGTAACATTGTCACCCCGAGGATTTTCACAGATAGCTTGTTTCCTGCCCAAAGTGCCAGGCCAACACTCATATTTTCTCCCTTAAATTGTGACAAGGGGGTATCTGTGCAGAATAGCGGTTCCAGTTGGAGAGGTGGAGCAAGAACAGGCTGTGCAGAGCCCTGAAACTGAGAGCAAAGAGGCTGGTCATGATATGGCTCATCAGGAAGAAGGAAGAACACGTAGAAGTATCATCAAAACAGTGAATGAGGAAAATGTTTTTGTAGTGTCACCTTACAAATACATTTAAAAGGCAGACAGATTGCACTTAAAAAAGTCAAAAAAAAAGAGAATAAAGTTGCATTACTGAAACCAGGACATGATGGAGAAGAAAGAAGCTTTCAGATGCATGGTCAAAACAGAACTCTTGCTGGTATTGTATAAGAAAAATGGAAATAATTAGGTGCCATCTCATTGTATGGCCTGAAATCTTGGAAACTTAAGTCCTGTACTTGGATTATACCTCAAGTTCCAGGGTATGGACCTGTAGGATAGGAATGTGATCAAAAAGGAGTTGTAGGGGAGGAGTTCTGTTTCAACTACCTTGTCATTGTATGAACAGCTGGTTACTGATGAAAATGTATCAGAATAGTATTGTACAGGTGCAGTAAGCATTTTTTAAATCTATTTTAGGTACTAGAGCTTTCTTAATCTCTACAGGTTATAAGCAGCATGAACAGATGTAGCTTCTTAGAAAAATTTAGTAGCAGAAGTCTCATGGATTGCAACCCTGATAACAGTCACTTTGTAGTTCAGTGTCTAAGCTCACTTTAAATTTTATTTTCAGCATCCATTGAACTTTGATGTATTTTACAAATTATTTCTGCAAATGTGTGCGGTTTGAAACAGCGCAGGATAATGATTTCAAAAAGCATGAAATTTGTGGAAAGGGTTTTGTGTGTTTATTTTTAATTATCTGTGTTTTAATTTCCGTCCTAGTTTTTCATTACTTTGGCCAACGTACGCTGCAGTGGGTTTGCAAAGGCCATCGATTTCACACATGCAGGTAGTTTTGAGGAGCCTTAAGCATATCGTTTTTGCCAGGAAATGATTATTTGAGAGTTTTTATTATCACTTTAGTTGCATTTGCATTAGGGTAGGCCAGTATTTAAAGATATATATGCTCTTCAAAAGAATGTTAACGTTGGATGGAGCTTTAGAGTTCGGCTGTGTTTTTTCAGTTCATCAGACACCTTCTACGTTATATCTGTGTCTTTACTTGCCTGCCCTTTTCTCACTTCAAAATTTAACACTTGCAAATGTAAAATTTATGTTGCGTTGTAGGATAAAAATGTTCCTAAACACACGATCGCAGTCAGGGAAGGTCGTTGCTACCTGGCAGGACCGAGGTCTGTGGATGGACGGGCTCTGTTACAACTCTTGTGCAGATAAGGGTTAAGGTATTAAAGCAAACAGTGGCCTGTACAAGCCACGTGTATCAAACTGTTTGGCCAAAAGCCAGGAGGTGCACAGTGGATCACAAAGTGAGGAGGTGAGGCTTTGTGACACGACGTTGGCTCTTTAGAGGCCTCTCCAGTCCCTTGCAGAGCTGCGTGGAGTGGAGTCCCGGGGGAGCCCTGTGCCATTTTCTTTGGCAGGCCATGTTAAGTGAGTTCCTCCACCACGTTCAAATTACCAAGCCATTCCCCACCTGCCTTATGTAGTTCTTGCATAGGAACCTGGCTTAAAACTGCTCACAGTGCTGTTTTGCTCAGTAGGAAAATGATATCTGCATTGCTCTTTAGGTTTTTAGTTCTTGGTAAGGACTCGTGCAATGGGTGGGCTTTGTTGAATTGTTTTGCCACATTCTCAAAACTGTTAAAATGTGGGTTCGTGTGGTGTTTTCACTTATGTCTTGAGGGTGAGTGAAGTTAGGCTTAATGTTGGGAATAGATACACAGTTTCCAAAATTTGAAACAGACTCTGCACTTGCTGTGAAGAATTGAGACCTTTTTTTTTTTTCTTTTCTTTTTGACATTGCAGTTGTTAGTTTGTTGATGTTTGTATTTGATGACCCTCTGAACTTCACTTGTGGTGAGAGGACCTTCAAGAGCTATTGGACAGTATCATGACATATCAAGTGTGATGGCAAAATCTCAATATATTGATCTTAGGGCGTGTCTTTTCCCAGTCTCCTGGTTGCTACTCTCTGAGCCACCTACACACCAGACATCTCTTCACCCTGCGTGCAGTGACACAGGAGACTTTTTCCCGGCTTAAAACAATAAAACAGTTCAATTTTCTTGGCTTTGCTTGTGGATTTTTTTCTTTGTTAGCATGTTCAACTCCTACTAACTTCTTGTCATTGTTCTTTCGTAAGATAAGTAATTGGAAATGGACATTTCTATTCTTTGCCATAATTTCAGTTGAGAGATGGTTTTCCAAGGCAGTTTGCTTGCTGAGAATAGGTAAGGTCTCCCTTTCTCAGGGTGGAGTTGTTTTTTAACTCCTTGGCCCAGCTGTCCCACAGCAATACTGGGGGAGTAGCAAGGTCATGTATTACTAGGGAAAATAGAATTTCCTTATCCATCACTAATGATTGCTCCCTTATGTTATTATACACTGAGACCACGGAATTAACTTGTTAAGAAATGCCGTCATAGGTGCACTAAAATGTTATTAACTGCTAAATAATTAAGCAACTGAGAACTTCGGGAAATACTGAAAGCTTTTCTCTTTCTGTGTTTAATATATTTGATCACCAATTTGTGCAATCTGCATGATTCATATATCCTGGATAAATACAGAGAAGTAAGATTTTACTCCACCAAGTACTTTTTGCTAGTAACTTGCATTGAGTTCTGCATTTTTTTTTTTTTTTTTTTTTTAGCAGAAGGATGACCATTCCTTGGTTAGTCAAAATAAGTTTTGGGACTTGGTTCAAAAGAACTGCATTGAGTAAGTTCTTTTAATAGCATTGGTGCTTTTGAAAGCAAATAAAGAGAAGTAGGAACCCCCTTAAAAATCTAGAGAAGTTATTAGTTAGAGAAACACGAGCAGTGAGTGTACGGAGTGCATCAGGTGGTTATTTTCCCCAAGCCCCATAAATCTTAGGCTGGTTCTGGTGGTGAAAAGGAGCAGCAGCGCTGCCCTCCCTCCGCTACCAGCTGTTTGTTCTGTCCCCTGTGCTGACCCAGGCGTTTGTGGTGAGCTGCGTTGGGAAACTGAGCCGGGTTAGGACTAACCTGGCAAAGAAACGTGTTTGTGATAGCACGAGGGAGGAGGCCACAGCAAGGGCCAGGCTGTGGAGAGGCAGAGCTGCGGCTCTGGGCTGCGCTGCCAGCCTGAAGTGGTGTCTGAGAAGGTAGAGCCTTGGTTGCCTGAAGTTTGAGGGTGTTTGGTTGTCAGGCTGACTCCTTTGACTTCTTCAATATAGCAGCTGTTTCAGAAGATTGAGATTTTTACAGCCTGTGGTTATATATGCTGGCTAACTGGTCGTTCAAAATAATAAATAATGTTTAGAGGGTTCTTCACAGCAGATAGACAGAGGAGTTGTTCTCATCTCTCTTGCCCCAGACATTGGCATTGATTAAATAAGAAATTTCAGTTCTCACTTAGATCTTCAGAATCATTCTTAAATGGAACATTCACAGTTCCCTAAAATAACAGTGTAAGTAAAATTTTTTATGTTAGCAATAGTTAGCAATATTCTAAAAGCTCCTTCCTACAAGTATATCAATATATAGGCATTATAATAAAATCACACAAGATCTTGCTTCTTTCAGAATATTCTTTCCTTTCACATTTTTTTGGAAGTATTTTTATTAAATCCCACGTGGTCTAAATCCTATTGCCAGCCATTCCAATATGAACTTATAATTACTAATTTTCAGTGCTGTATTCATCAACATTCTAATTGCTTTTCTTGAAGAAACTGTTGGAAGCCCTACCAAACTAGGATGCTTCCCCCCCAGACTTTTGGCATTGAGCAGGGGGAGAAAAAGAGGCCTTTTTCTCTTCTGCTGCGTCGTTACTGAAAATAAATTCTTGCCAAAACCAGCTTTAATTAGGCTATCAGGAAAAAAAACCAACAGTCAGCTTTAGGAAAATTTACCAATTTTTTATTTCACCTATTATATTTTTGTTTTCCTTGGAGCATATGCAGTTGAGTCACATCTATGGCACAATAAGATAGTAGGAATTTTTGGTAGCGAAGCCCTGGTCCAAATGTGCTGTCTCTGCCACTGAACATTTGCTGACTTCTTAGGTGACTCTTTGGGAGTGCCATGTGGAAGCCTTAGCTAATCCAGAATGACTTCTGGAACGTCCCAGGGTTCATGGAACCAGGGATGTTCCAATCATTGTGTCTACCTCCCTCTCTTGGCTTGGAGTGAAGACTCTGCAGTGTTCTTAGGGAATGTTTTCTCAACAAAACGGGGTAGGGTGGCTCCATTTTGTTATTAATAAAGGGAGGAGCAATTCTGTTTTAAAAATTGGAGATTAGTAAGCCAAGTCATAGAATGTGAATTATTTAGATGTTTTGGTTTTGTCCTTCCCCCCCCCCCCCATTGTGGAGTTCAGAAACACAATGAAATTCTTTTAAATAACATTAATATTTAGTTTTCTTATGTCACCACAGATAAATGGAATTGTATGGCCAAAAAGGACTTCAGGGCGATCTTGCTCATCCTTTTGTGTTGTGTTGTCTGTACCATTTCTGACAAATGGTTCTCTAACTTGTTTTTGAAGTATTTAGTGAGTGCAATATTCCCTGTATCTCCAGGCAATTGGTTTCAGTAACTAATTCTGTAAAGTATAAAATAAATATTCTTTACTGCTGATTAAGCTACTTTTGTCCTGTATTACTCACAGTTAAGACCCCACAGCTGAAATGGAAAACAATTTTTATGATAAACTTCTGTTTGTGAGGAGGTTGTCTCCTTTGTTCTGCACTGAACAAGCTTCACCTCTATAGCAACCTAATATTGATTTACCTGATTTATCCTTCGAAAGATTGCTAATCTTTATTAAGTTTCACTTGGCTGATATGAACCACTTTTCAATTTATTGGGATGATTTTTGTTAAGGTCTTGTCCTCTAAAATATTCACAGCCTCAGCCCTGTGTCATATGCACCTCTCCTGCGTGTGTGAATATCCACATACAGGTCCTGGAGCAAGGGACTTTCTCGTGGTGTTTTTCCACCTCGATTGAAAAGAATTTGCAAATAAATACCCTTTGAGTGCTGTAGCTCATTGTTGTCAGCCTCTCTCAGGGCATTTTCCCCAGGACTGTATTAGGGAAGATGATCGTCCATAGCTTAGAGATTACTTCTGTCTGTTTCTGAAGCATCGTGTCAAATCCTTCCAGTCCTGCTGACTTGAATTTCCCTGATTATTTAGCCTAGTAACAAAATCAGTTTTTAGCTACAATAAGTCTGTTTTATGAAGGCTGGAATACAGAAAATGGCATTTGAGCCTGTTTTGTTATCCGTTTGTTCTTTTTTAACACTGTTTGTACAGACTTTTGTGTTTTTCTTCTTACTTCTAAAATATTTCTGAAACTTTGTTTGCCTTTTATATTGCGCAGTGGTAATACTGCATGCTGTGCTTTTTATCTCTTCTGATTTTTATCCCTGACAGTTTATACTGTTCCTTTATATTCATTAAAATGCCCTTGTTTCCTTTCCTAATATGATTCTTTCTAGTTTCAGACCCTTATTACTGGCTGCTTTTGATGCAGCCCGTATTGTTCATACTACATTTCCTATCTCTCCCCTGCTTTGGAATAGTTTGCCATTGTGCAAATTCCAGTACAATAACTGCCAGTCCTCCTTTAAATCGCAGTCTCAAGGGATTCTAGTAACAAGTTCAAAGAGTTTGTTTAAATTTGCTTTTCTTATTTCAGTTAATTGAAGATAAAAATTTGCTCTCCTTTCTGTACTGCTCTCACTTTCCCCCTTCCTTGGCACAGCGAGTGCTTCTTGTTACCACTTCCAGCCAAATCACTGTACACATTGAGATGTTTAAAATGGAGCCTGCCCTAATAGAGTGAAGTGTGAAGTAACTGCTCTTCTGGCACCCTCAACTTTGTGAAACAGTTGTCCTCAGCGTTTTCACAAACATGTTGGGCTGTTTGTTCTGTTATTTTGGTTTTCTATTAAACGTATGGATGATGAAGGCCTTCTCTTACCCTCAAGATACGTGCTCTGAAAGCTTCTGTTAGCTGATTCCAAAGACTTACCAGCTTCCCCAAATTTTTCTCTCCCAGCCTTTCCAGTTCCTTATTCCCTAGTTCCCATTCTCTGCTGCTTATGCGTTTGATTCTGCTCCAATGTTTTTCCTTCTCTGTTCTTTTCCTTTCCTTGTAATAAAAGCAAGTGAGTATTTTTTTTTCTTACTGTGGCCCACTGATCTGCATGAGACTGGGACTTCACTTAGAAATGGGCCAGATGCTTTTCATTGTGAGGAAAGGGGATTTTGAAATAAAATTCAAAATAAAAAGAGCTGCTCATTTCAGTTTCCTTAAATTTTGCCATTTGTGAATTGGGCTAGTTCATGGCTGTTGCTTGTCTTTTGTGTTGATGAGTGGCATGGCTGTAGCCAGCAGCAGTGTTCTGGCACCTGAAGCACTTGGCTTCTTGTCTGTACTCGTGAGAAACACAACAGGGAATGTTTGGAGTCACTGCTCACTGTTGTCCCCATTGTCAGATGATTCCAGCAGTTGCTCAGGCATTTTTGCCCCAGACCTGCCACCACGTTGCCAAACAGCTCTCAAGGCTGGCCCGAGGTTTCCTGTGGGCCACACGTTGTTCCCAGCGTGGTTTGCATGGGGCTGCTTTGTGTGGGAGTTTGGGAATTAGATAGCATGGATGGAGGATGTTCAGTGCTAGTTGGCCTCAAGGCCAACGTCACCAACTAAATTTAATTTACTGGTATAACTATAATCAGTGTTTTTCTTTTGGTTTAGTTTTTTTTTTTTTTTTTTTAAAGGAGGAATTCAATGAATCTGATAGAATTATCATCCTTTTTACTTTCAGCCTCCTGGGCAAACACTGTGCCACAGTTAATGTTCTCTAACCCATAGGGATGCAAGTTTAGGAAGAACAGCTCACAGCAGAATTGCTCTAGAGGGAGCAGAGGAGATGGGATGTACAAGCCATGGGGCTCTGGGAAATGCTGGCTTTCAGTGCTACTTCTGACACACAATGTTTCCTGGTTCACGTTTTGTGTAATTATCCCTGCATCAGGTGTCCTGGTAGAGATCTATACAAATGGAAGTGCAAAACAGATTCAGCAGGAATTCTAATTTATTTTTCTGCCAGTGTCTTCCAGAAACCCTTTAGGAGAGAAGTGGGCCCAGAAATGGAAGGGTGACTCAAAAAAGAAATGATCTGTAAGCAAGATTATTTAAAGAAATTATGCCTAAGATCTTTCATGTAGCAGTAAGTGCTGTCTCATGGCTGACTATGCTGTTGCCTCTATCTGTAATGGAATGGCAGAGTATCCTTTCCCCTGTGATGTGCCATGAACAGCTTGGAGATACATTAATTTGTTACCAACATATTTGTTTGGTAAATTGCCTCATATTTTGTGTGCTCTATATGTGATCTTCTCAGACAAGGCTATGCTGGTAGAAGAGAACAGAGAAAGTACTGTTGGTTGTGAACCTACTTTATGGACAAGCAGAAAATCTTGATCTCAAGGCTCGTTAACCAGACACTGTCAGTGGGGGTTTTAAATTACTGATAACATAAATAAATATTTGTTTAGCAATATTTTCAGTTTACTTTTTTCAATTCATGTGTCTCTTTTTATTTTACTTGCTTTAGACTGTCTTGATAGGCAAAAATAACCTGTTTTTAAATTGTTAGCTTGACCATGTTATTTGAAAGCCTTTTTTTAGACCAATGAGATTTTCTTGTCTATACTTAGTTAACATGCTCACACTTAGAAAAAGTGAAGTCATAACTGTCTTGGACATGTTTTAACTTGTTGAGCTGAAGCTTTGGCTCTCAGCTATCCTGTATCTTTTCAGGTGCAGTTTTCCTTGTGTAGTTAGAATTTGGGAAAGTATTTTGATAGGCGTTGGTTCGCAGGCTTTTATCTAAAGACTATAAATGTTGTTAGATCAAGTTGTTGAGTTTTTCTGGGTTTTTTTCCTCTTTTTTTTTTTCTTTTGTTCCTTTTTGTCACCCAATATGTAGCCTGAGCTGAACCTGGGGAATATACAGCTGCGTGGATGTGACCACGTCATGTGGTGTGGGAGCATATTCCATGACAGCTATTAGTAAT
This sequence comes from Empidonax traillii, assembly GCF_003031625.1. Classification (NCBI taxonomy): domain Eukaryota; kingdom Metazoa; phylum Chordata; class Aves; order Passeriformes; family Tyrannidae; genus Empidonax; species Empidonax traillii. The sequence continues at coordinate 111,336 of NW_020956453.1, forward strand.
GGGCCTTGGGGACAGGGCAGAGACTGAATTCTAGCTCCTGTAGTCATGCCACCCAGCTTTATTTTCTAGGAGTACTGTGATGGTCTAGTTTCTGTCTGAGTTGTTTTCTTTAAAAGCTTTAAAGGAATAATGATATTTATTTTACTATTTTAAGGGAGCTTACTCATGAACAGGAGGAGTAAGTGTACTCAATTTCTGCTGAACTCTTTATGCTTAGTCAGAAAAGAGAAGGAGGTATCTCTGAAATGCAGTTCTGATGGAGTTGGGTCTTAGCAAGGGCCATCTAGTAGGAAATACTAGACAAAGGTGTTTAGGCTGTCTGAGTATCACCTTTATGCCCTGATGTCTGTTCTCTGTACTTGACGTAATTTATTTCAAATAGGGTCCCCCCCATCAGATTTCAGCACTGTGTATAATTGCACAGCTATGTAAACAAGGAATTGAACTTCAAAATGTTTGTAAACCGTTTTGGGAGCTGACTCTGACCTGCTTAGAGCAGGAGGTTGGACCAGCTGACCCCGAGGTCTTTTTCAACTTGAGTTATTGTGTGATCCTGTTCCGTGAGCACGCCTTCTCTTGGTCCTGTCCATTATTTATGTGCTACCCATTGCTTTTACACGGTGAATGATGTGTAATAACCTTTATTTTGTAGGGGTTTTCCCCTATTATTTCTTGAAGGAAAATAATTGACTAAATCTCTTCATTTCATTGTCTGCATTCCTTATTCCCTTTTTCACCTGATACTTGCTTTATATATTAATCTGTGTGATTCCACATATTCTAAATAAATTATTTCTTCCTTATTACGTTGGGATGTTTTTTGTCAGAAACGTGTCACTTGGCACTCCAGATTTTCTATTTAAAGAGTATATTTAAAAGTTTATCTGCTAGAAAAGGGTAGGGTTATTTTGATTACTTTAAAGCAAATATGTCATAATTTATTTTCTCATTGGTTTTCCATCATGCACTGTTGAAAGCAGTTTTGTCCTGCCTATGCTAGCAGCTAACAATGCATGTCAGTAGCAATGAGTCATTTTCTAATGGCCTGAGAGTGTTTGGTTATTGTCTGTGTGCTACCTCTTCTCTTTTTGCATCTTCTTTTCAGCTTGTGGTGTTTTCATCTATATTGGTCTTTAGTTTTTTCTGAATTAATTCGCTCACCTCCTTATTTCTTTTCTTCATAAAGAAAATTTTCTTCAGGAACTGTAGTGATAGGACAAAGGGGAATGGCTCAAAATGACAGAGGGTGGGTTTAGATTAGATATTAGGAAGAAATTCTTTACTGTGAGGGTGGTGAGACACTGGAAGAGGCTTTCCAGAGAGATGGTGAGAGCCCCGTCCCTGGAAACCATCTAACCCAGGCTGAAGGGAGCTCTGAGCAGCCTGGCCTAGTGGAACGTGTCCCTGCCCACGGCAGGAGGGTTGGAAATAGATGATCTTTAAGGTTTCTCCAACCCAAACTATTCTGTGATTCTAAGGGATTACCATTTCAGTTTTGTAACACAGTTTACCCCTGGCAGCACTCAGCAATGGTGTAAAACACACGGGTCATGAGACTCTGTCTCTTGTGTGGTGTTTCTCTAAGAAAGCACCACGTGCTGTGCTGCTTCAGTGCCAGGTAAAATAGCGCTGTTGGGAAAGCGAAGAGGTGACTAAGGAAATCTGATCCCCAGAGGTAATGCAAGATGGGAAGACCTGTATTTTTTTCCTTTCAAATATTTTGGTTTTGAAATGCTTTTTAGCCTGATACAGCCGATGCTTCTCCATTGATATTGCCATTTGCCTTGTGGCACTGGACACTGGTGACATTTTGTGAGCTCGAGCTCCCTTATGAGATTTGTGCTGGTGCTCTGCAGGTAAATATCAGCCATAGAGGCAAAAGGGGACACTGTGGCTTGTTCTTAAGGGTTTTTACCTCAAATTCATATTCATCAGTCAATCAAATGTAGTGGTAGGCTTTGCTTTGAAATGAACCATTCTGCCATCTCTGCCACTGGGACAGTAGCCTTTGGCTGAAGCATGGAAAGACATCAGGGAAGGAGGACACCTTGAGCCTTTTCAGTTATATTTGCCAAAACTTGTCACTCATAGCCATAATAAGAGACAGAATTTGATGTTTTCTCTGTGGAAAGCTATTTCAATTACCTAACTTACATTTCTGTTCAGATTTTATTTCTAAAAGCAAGCTTGCTAGATATGACATCTTAGATTTTATGGCTTTAAATCAAATTCATCATAGTATGTTAATGTGGGTATGTAGTTAATACACCAAATGTGTTTCTTGGCTGTGTGACATGCTGCCAACCTATCTTGGGGTCCAGATATGATCTGGTTCATGCTCACAAGAGGAGAGAACAGGGAAGAGGAAATATACCATTTGGAAACGGTTTGGAACCTTTATTTTCATTTTTATTTTTTTACTTCTAGAAATGGAATCTACCTCTAGGGACTTAGTACAGGTTAGAAACTGAGAACTTCCATACCCCTTCAAATGCAATAAAAAAAGAAGTCAGTCGTCTTCTGTTTAATCCTTTGGCATGGAAGGTGGAATTTACAGAGAAACTATTCACAGGAGAGGATGGTTCAAGTAGCATGGAAGCATAAAGGGGTGCTAGAAGGTAAAATGCCTTTACATTTCAGTAGAATTGCCACGCTAAGGAAAAATATTTGCGCTTCCTTTTTTTGCTTGTTGTCCTTGTGTAGCTCGATACTTAGGGCTTAATCTTGAGTTGTTGTGATTATAATATAATATTCTTAGAAATCCAGTGATGATCTTGGACATAGAAACACATTTTTGTGCTCTTAATATATCCATTTTGGTATGTTGTAAAATGAATGAAGTAAAAAATCAGATGTATGACCTAGCTAGAGTAACCTAGTAATACTCTGGTTTGAAGCCCATGTCTCTTATTTGTGTATGTGTTGCACCTGAAATTCCAATTGGAATGTACCAGAAGTGGTGACTTGTCCGTTTCTGAATTTCTCTTGGTTGCTGTGAAGAAACATTCTCCAAAAGTTAGGCATTGTAACTAGGGCCTAATACAGAGAGATACAGCTTCGTTCACTCAACGTGTCTTGATTAACTCAAGAGTTGTATCCTTGAGTTAATCAACTTGAGCTTGGAAAAAAACAGTCCACCATATGTATAGACATAAGTTTTTATCTTAATCATTAAATCTATCGCTTCTGTTGCTTACAAAAAAAAAGAAGTCTGTCTTATCAGAGGCGACTGATCCCATTTTCCCCATGTACATTTTCTTGGCAGAGGCATTGGCATTAAACAGTTCCTGCCTTGCCATCCTGGCGACACACGTTTGTGGAGACGTGTGAATCGGGGCAGGGAATTGCTGCAGACAAAATTGCTTTGCCTTTTCTTGGTGTCCAGCCCCACTGCTTCTTGCTGGGTTACCCTGCAGCAGGATCAGCCCATGTGTCTGGTTCTCAACATGATCCAACATCCAGCTGAACGGGAACAGTTTGGAGGCTGGGAAGAAGAGGGGTGGGGTGGGATCAGCCTCAGTTAGAACTGCTGCCCAGGTTGTTCCTTTAGCTCCTTGTGGAATCCTGCTGAGTGCAATGTATGGATAATTTGTGTGGTGTCGACATGACTGGTGTTTGGACCATGTCTGATTGTGCTGTAGCAAAATTACACTTTGTCCTTCCTAAGATTTTCATGGCAATTAATGTTCTTTTACAGTAAAAGAACTGAATCTCGTCTCTGGTGTGTTAGAAAATGCATCTCCATGTTCAGAACTCTGGGGAAGAAGGCGGCCAGCTAACATGGCTTCATACCTGTTAACTTGCAACTTGGATCACATGAAGGGCAGGGGAAAGTACTGAGAGTAATTTAATATTATTATTTTAACCAGCTATTATTAAATTACAACTTGTTTGCGCTAACATACTTAAACTTGTCAGGTGACCCATTACCTGGTATGTTTGTTAAAACCTGCATTTTTTAATGGAATGTAACATTTGAAAATATCTGCAGGTTTGAGGTACAGCAGCACAAACAACCCTGTGAATTGATGTAGCCTCATCTGATGCTGCTGCTGGGTGGTCACCTCAGACAGTACTGCAACCAGGGTTGTAGTGGAAGCTTATCAAAATAGGCAGTTATGGGATAGATGACACACAGTAAACTTGGTGCTCCAGCCTTGCTTAACCTGCTGAGTCTAAACAGAAAAACTCATTTTACTTAATACAGTTTGGGAGATACACAGCTTCTATCTGCTGTTTGGTATCTCCTTTGGTTTAAGAAGAGCTTAATCTCAGAATAACTCATTAGAAAAATGTTTAAACTCTGTGGAGATGGATGTCCAAGAGGAGATTGTCCTGGTTGAACCCAAAGGAGTGTGAGCACCAAAGGGAATAGGCAAAGTGATTAATGTTTCAGTAGTGGCTTCACAATTCACCACTTGTTGGTTGGACCAAAGCAACCCATCCTTACTGCAAAATAAACCCCTGACACTTACCATCTCTGCTAAGGTTTAGACTAACATATTTAACCTTCTCATTGCAGCAGACTGAGTGTGCTAATACGTGTGGTTACAGAGATGTGCTGATAAGCTGTAGCTTGATAGCTCCTTGTAGTCAAATATATTTATGTGTCCGTACCTGTACTAACATGGCACAATGGCTCTTATACAATAGTTACTTGTTTCAGAGTAAACACCTGGAGATTTTTTCATGTGAGTGCTTTCTTTTTAAAATTTTATCTTCATCTCTGCAGAATTGGTTTGATAAAAACTTTCCTGTAGGCCAGGCACCTGGAGTGTGTTTCAGCTGGAAATGTAAGGAGAGGCAGTGTTGGTCCACTCCCTCTACCTGGATAGATCCCACTGTGTGAATCGGTGTGGGAATTTGGGCTGGTTTTGTCCTCAGAGGTGAGATGGTCTTTTTTTAAGTTCCTGGTTGCATTTATTGAGAATTTCTCCAACCAGTACTGATAAGGCAATATTGAACTTACTTGCTTGTCCACAACAGAGGGTGCCCAAGGTTAAGTATGTCCAGCTACAGCTCAGTGTGACAGAAGAGAATTTGATTTAAAGAAAGTACTAAGATGAGTGAGAAAATAGACATAATGCATGGTCTTACTTCTCTTTGTCAGGCAAGTCACATTATTGTTGTCAACGTGTCAACCTGTGTCTTGCAGATGTCTGATACCTGAACAAATTTAAAGAAAAACTTAGGATTGACAGAAGCAAAGCATTACACAACAGCTGCTTTGGGGTTTTTGCGTGAAGGGAAGTTGAACAAAGGCAGTTGCGTTACTACTCAAATTGGCAGACCCATTGGTTTGCAAGTATCTATCAATACCAATGAAGTGACACTTGCGTAATGTTTTCTTGATTTGTTTTTCTCTCTAGAGGAGAAGAAGAAAATTGGCAGGGAGCATTTGAAGGATTAGGAAAGAGCTGCTTGTAGATGGACATTTGTCAAGTTTTGCTTTCTTAGCTTGTCCGTTCCAGATTCTTTTGGAGAAGTGTAGAGCAGCCTGAAAAATGTTAGAAGTGGGGGGGGAAGGGAAAGCTAAATCACAAAATACTGACTAAAGCACAAGTTTCACCTCAGTATGTGGAAGAACTTCTTTACGTTGAGGGTGTCAGAGCACTGGAACAGGCTGCCCAGGGAGGTCGTGGAGTCTCCATCTCTGGAGAAAATCCAAACCCACCTGGACACGTTCCTGTGTCACCTGCTCCAGGTGACCCTGCCTTGGCAGGGGGGGGTTGGACTGGATAATCTCCAGAGGTCCAACCCTAACGATTCTATTGGGGGGAGGCTGGGGTGCGGGGGATAAGGGGATCCCCGAAGTCCCACCCTAATCTTCAGGGGTGAACCCCTGGTTTTCCCGGAGCAGCCCCAGGAGCCCAGGAGGGGCCGCCTGGGAAGCGGCCGGCGTCGTCTATGGAAACGTAACTTTTGGCTGCGCCGCTTTGTTAAATGGAAAAGTGCGGGCGTGGGGGGAAGGGAGGGAGGGAGGGAGGGAGGGAGCGGGAGCGCTCGGGAGGCGCTCCCGGGCAGGGGCCGCGGGAGGCCGGGCCGGGCGCTGCGGGCCGCGGCTGCCCCGGGCCGTGCGGGGCCCCGCGGGGTGCGGGGCGGGGCCTGGGCCGGGGGCGCCCGGGGCGGGGGCTGCGCCTCGGGCCGCCGCTCCGCCTCCCGAGCGCGGGCGGCCCCGCTCCTGCCGCAGCGCTCCGGTCCGCACATTGGCGGCGCCCGGCTGCGTCGGATCTACTTTCTCTCTCTCTCTCTCTCCCTCTCGGCTCTTTTTTTTTTTT
>NW_020956453.1:118181-120524 GCF_003031625.1 Empidonax traillii
CTCCCTCCTCCTCCGCCGGCGGCCCCAGCCTGGTTCGGGGAGGATCCCGGAGCCGAAGTTCCGCGGCGATCGGGGCTGTGGCGCATCGCTCCCCGGCGGCGCCGCCATGGGGGGGGCCCTGTAGAGCCGCCCGAGGCCCCGGGGCAGCGGCCGGGGGAGCTGCGAGCGAGCGGCACGAACATGGCAGACCGCGGGCACTGCTGAGCATCGCCGCCGTCCGCGCTCCGCGCCGCGCCGCGCTCGGGCCCTGACATGTAAATAACTTCTCTTCCCTCCGGATCCGCGCCGGTGCCAGCCCCTCCATTTTCCAGAGGGGGATTTGCGAGCGGTTCCGCGGCGCTGGGCGATGTCGCGCAGGGCCGGCTCGCCGGGGGTGAGTACGGCGGGCGCTGAACTTCTTTGTATCGAAGGGCAGGCGGTGACAGCGGGGAAGGGGCTCCCCCGGGGACGGGGGGGACCCGCCGGGACCGGGCGGAAAACTTGGCGCCGCTGACACTCTGGGAGAGCGAATTCGGCGGCGTTTGGTCCAAAAAAAAAAAAAAAAAAAAAAGGAGAAAAAAAAAAAAAAAGGCAAAAAAACCCCTCCACACACACACAAAAAAAAATCCAAGCCGGACCCGAGTCCAGACGTGGGTGTAGAGGTTCAAGTTACACGCTCGCTGGATAATCGTCGGCCGTTTGCTAAATAAAAACAAGAGAAAGGAGGGTGGATGGGTGGGAGAAACAGCCACAAAAGCCCCGCTCGGTCTGCCCCGGGCATCCGGTCACCGCTGCCCTGGGTACACCTACACACGTGTGCCCGCACGGACGCGCTCGTATTCTTTAAAAAATAGGACTTTACATGTTTATCTATAGCACAACTCTTATTTTTTTTCCCCCCTTCTTAATTTTTTTGTTAATGCACTTTCGCTTCCTGATGTAAATTCTGGAATGATGGAAAATTGAGATAGGATTAATTTTTCTGTAATATCTTGAAGTATTCTGTACACGTTATTTTTTGAGGAGTGTGCCATTTTAATTTCACATGGTGTCAAACCATGTACCTATATAGTGTTTATTTTAGCTGATCCTCCCAGCTGCCTTTATCTGTAGTTCTAAACTGAAAGAAAGAAAAATAAAAAACACTTTTAAAAATATACTGCATTTCTGGCGCATAATGGATGGTCAGGCCATCCTATATGATGATTTTTGTATGAGCAGTGAGCAAATAGGTCATAAGTCAAAGTAAGTGTTATGTAACTAGCTGGCTTTAACAAACTTGATACAAACTGTAAAGAAAAAAAGTATTTTTTTTTTGTTTGGACAATATGAGAGGCTGGCTATCCCTTTTTCCAGTGGGAACTTTGTAGCAGGTTGATTTTAAAACAAACAAACAACAGAACAACCTATGCTTTCAAAATACGAACCAGTTAATTTGTGTAGTGTTTTGTATTTTTCTGAAAAACTGTTTTAGTCTTGTGTGTAATTCTGCATACTAAACACTGGATACTCACCAGTGAATCATTAGTTAACACTGTAACCAGATTCTTACATAATTGAAAAACGTTCCTGAGTTAGTGTATTTTATTATTTAACTTCACTGTTTTCTAGAATAGCTTTATTTGGTATAGAGTTGTTGAAAGAACTGGAGATCAGTATGAAAATGATTTGGGGGCTTCTTCATCTGAAGAAGTAAAGCAGTAGTGGGTTCATACTCCTCTTGCAGAACTGAAACAAGCAGGCAGACATTTACAGATCCTCAGTGACTCTGTACAATGCTGTGTATTGAAGTACATACAGCTACTAAGCTGGAGGTTGCATGGAGGGGTCTTTGTGCTGTCTGTACATCATGGTGATGGTATTCTGTGGTGTTTGATGTTCCTGCACAATAAAATACACTTGCTGCAGAAAATAACACTGCAACTCCCAGACTGTTCAGCGCAAATATTTTAACCACCTACTTGTAAGACAGAGGCAGGGGACAGGATAGACTTTTCTCGGTGGTGTGGGATCTATGTGAGCCGTTCAGTAACTTCACTGATGACTACTGCACATGTATTTTTGAACTATTTGGTTATGCATCCTTTACTGCTTTGTTGTAAGTGGCCTTTCTTTTGAGAGTGTACTTTGGAGTTTGAGTATCTCTAGTTTTTAATTGCTTGCCTCACTTTCAGGTTGTCTTTGTAAACTGTGTTATGACTCTGCTCTTCTTTTGTTGTATCTGTTATGTGCGAAGTAATACCTAATATTCTGTCAGCATTAAATCCAGATGCTTTTAGGACAAAATACTCCTTTTTTTTTTGTTTGAATTGTTATTTAATTTTGGTATAATTATTTTGTCAGACTCTGCACTCAGTTGACTGA
>NW_020956453.1:120958-138736 GCF_003031625.1 Empidonax traillii
TTTTTTTTTTTTCCTTGCCTGTTTTTTTTCTTATTTTCTTCTGTATTTTTCTTTCCCAAGCAGAAACTCCTGCAGAGTTTTGGCAAAATATTCTTTGGGAGTTTTTTTGGTGTGTGGTTTTTTTTTTTTTTTTGAGGGGAGAACACAGAGGGTGGCATTATTGTCATTTACATAATATGCCAGTAGAAAGTAGTTGCATCATGTACAGTTTCTTAATGTGACCGTTCATTGGACTTGCCTTAAAATGATCTCTTAAGGGTAAATGGCTGGGCAAAAATTAAAAGCAGCCATGTATTTATTTCTACTTTTGTTTCAGGCTAAAGGGACCATTCAGCATGTGCTTTACAGGGTATTTCCAGACTGAAATTTATTCAGCTTTTTAAAAATATTGGTAAAAGTATTCTTTTATCATCACTGCTTTCAAATCTCACAGTTTTGCAGTTCTGGTTTCCTGTTCTCGAAGTGTGGATAGAAAACTCTTAGGGTGGAGGAGTATATACTTTGTATACCATTTAGTATAAAATAGGCAGCCCAAGAAGAACGGGGACTGGCTCTGGAATGTTGTCAAAAGCTCACTCTAAACAAGCTGAAAGATACTTTTTTATTTGGGCTGTTCCAATTTTAGTAATTACTAAGGCTTCTGGAGGCTCTGGGACGTAGCATGTTTTGCAGAAAGAAGTATTAAAAACCAGTTTGACAGTGGGCCTTTAGCTAGTCTTTTATAATTCTGTCTTTCCTCTGTGAAATCCTTTTGGCATGTTGTGGTTCTCTGGCAGTGTCCCAGCATGTGATAGCACAGATATCAGATGTCTCCTTGCGATTCGTGGCGTTCGCTGTGCCGCAGTGGTGCTCCCTGGGATGGCTTAGGTGGATGGACCAGGAGATGCCATGGAAATTCGGGAGGGAAAGCTGTGTGGTGGGGAAACAGGCACATGGCTCGGGGAATAGGTGAGCACCTCCTGTTTGAGAGGGTTCACATCTTTGTGTTTGGCAATCTGGTGGGGAATGTGTTCAGCAAACAGATGTGTCTTTTAGTGGTCTTTACAGATTTTTTTTTCCCTGACGTCTCAGATGTAGATGCATGTCAAAATGAGTGGCAAAGCATGACAGTTGAGCTTTGCCCTTTGGAAATATCCCTGATTAAAAAAAAAAAAGGAGCATAATTATACGTGGCCTTGTTAGGATTTATTTTCATCTCGAAGTTGAGGTCCAATGCCAGCCATTGGATGATATCACACATATGGAGGGTATTTGACTCCTCCATAAGATCTGTTGGAAGTTAGTCATAGCACACTGCATTTCTATCTGTGTTCACTGGTGAAATGTTAAGCACTAAGTGTGATGATGGTCCTTTTGTAGCATAGCTAGAAAATAAAAGGTTCCACGCTGGCTACTTTGTCCCATGTTTTCATCCTGGTTTCCAAGCATTGAAAGGTGAATAGTTAAGAAACATTGCTTAATTAGACACAGAAGTTGAAGGCATAGAAAAGAGTCTGCTTGTGTATTTGTTTGTTTAGTCGGGACTTGCAGTTCTTGGGTATAATTCAGTTTCAGGAATGAATTCTTTGTTTTAGATGGAGCTCAGTGTGTTCCTCCTAACCACAAACACTTCCATGTTGTTGTTACTCCAGATCTCTCTTTCTCTTTTTATTTATTTTTTTTTTCCTTGTCCCTGGTTTTAATTTCTGGTCCCCAAGTGCCCCAGTGCTGTAAAAAGAGAATGTAGGTGGCTTTTGGGAAAACTCTGTTTGGGAAGAAGTGGATTTGAGAGCAGGTTATTATTGCCTGATTTATAGTTTGGCTTCTGCCACAACCAGCTTATGATCTAAATAATACTTCTTCCCCCTCTAACATCAGGTACTATAGAGAAAAATGGGACAAACTCTGAAGAGGGCAGTTATGGGAGTAATCATTCTGTGGGAGATCTGTTTGAGGTGGGATTACACCAGGAGGAAAGGAAGGACCTTATGCTTGAATGGGGTGGTTTTGTCAGCACACTTTTGTAGCACCATGGAGAATGAGTTTAACCAGCAAGAAGGTGGTCAAGGAGGGTGATGAGGGAATGAAGGAGTCTAGAATATTTTCTAATATTTTCAGAAGTTACTTGATCTGGGTCAAAATAATAGGTGTTGTCACTGCCGTGTCAGCCTTGCCTTGTGTACAGAAGGTTTAGTTGCAGTCGTGGCAGAAGTCATTCAGTGTATGTTCAGAACTGTCATAAAATGGAGGCTGGGGTTGAGCACTGAGTGCTCTATTAACCTTTCACAGTCTGTTCTCACTTGAAAAATTTCACTTCGGCTTTGCAATATTTTAGTAGAAGGCTAGTTGTACGTAAGAAGGGGCACAGAAGCAAGGTAAAGGGCTTTTGGAAGAACTGTGTATTTGCAGTGCTCAGGAAAGAGGAACCCAGAGTTCCTTTAAGGCAGATGGGATATAGAGAATGAGGAGCATGGACTTCAGTCTTTTCCTTTCACCTTAATCCACCCTGCTGCCTGTGAGCAGTGTTCATTCTTATGTGTATTTAGTCATCTTTTCCCTTCCATTTGTCCCTTGTCATCTTTGTTCTCACCTTGTTAAAGGAAGTCAAGATTTTTAATTTAAGTAAAATAAACAGTTTAAAGAACGATGTGAGGACAGTGTTGTGCATCTCCAGAAATAGCAACTATTACAACTTGAAGTCTTGCTCTTGGAATACAAGACTGGTGACGACTAAGTGTGGAAGATTTCTGAGGTGGTTTGTATGGATCAGGGTGCAGTCTTGCATTAGTTTTTGAAACTGGGCTGGGGAGAGGACTCTGGCCTATATATTTTGTTTAGTTTATGTATCAGTCGACAAGATGTAAAGTTGTTAAATGCATCCTTTTTTCTCCCTGGTATATTTGCCTTCAGGTAGTAAAATCCACCTACAATGATGCAAAATGTTTAGCTGTGAGGAGCTGGTAAGCCAATTATTTTCTTTCTTCCATTTTTCAGAAATGCATGTAACAATTGATTCTGTCATGACGGCCATGGTTCAGTTACTGAGGTGGCTGTATCACTTTTCCATAGAAAGTTTTGGAATTCTGGAGCTGAATCAGTATATAGCTGTTATTTTAGGCAGTTCTATTCCTTCCCTTGGGAATGTTTTGAAATCGGTTGACTCCTGTTTGGTTCGTTACCGGAAAGTCAGAGTTTCTGGACTGTGCTGTTCATCCAGGGATTGCTCTGGCCAGTTGTGACATCCTCTGAATTCGTTTTGTCTGGTGATAGCTGAGAGAAATAAAGGTTAGGGGGAGGTAGTTCCCCTGACCATTGATAGAACCTACCTACAGGTCATATGCAAACCATCTTATATTCTGTTTATTTCTTTCCTTATGGCTGCTTAATCTTCGATGTCTGCTGCTGCCAGCTTCACCAGTACTACAGAGGAGTTTTCATTATTGATGCCTCTGGACCTCCAAATAAAGAACTGCCAGTGAATAAGTACTGTATGGATTCATTTAATTATTAATCAGCGTGATAGGGTATTCTCTAAGGTACACAATTCTGTTTCAAAGACAAGTGAAGTCAATAGAAAGTTTTCCATTGAAATAAAATAGTCATGAGAGTAAACACTAATCAGTACAAGTCAGAATTCGATAATCCAGACTGTTGTGCTAACCAATTGCTGCTCTGCACGATCAAAAAGTGAGGGGAACAGGATGCTTTAGAAAAAAAAAACAAACCAGGCATTGCAGAATAGTTTCTCATTCTTCAGATTTCAAGAAAATGTGAGAACAGTTTTCTGTCAACTTCGATTCCGTGAAACAGTGCTAAGCTGAAATCACAACAATTATAAATTGCGCAAACTTTTTCTTGATTTCTGTATTATTCTTTTACTGGCCGGTTAGTCATGGTTTATTCCCACTGCTTCCCAGAGACTGACAAGAGTCACAGTTGAGTGCAAAGGAAAAAAAAATAAGGGTGCACTTCTAGGCCACTCACAGAGAACTGGGCATCTTTGATTGTATTCTTCCCGAGCTAGATTGTATTTCGTGGCCCTGAGACCCAGCCTACCTTCTGATACTCAGTTTAATCAAACACAATCAGTGCCTGAAAAACTGATGTTATGTGTTAAATTTTATCAGAGCGATGTAGGGCTGAATAATTTTGCACAAAGGGCTCCACATCCTGTCCTTGCACTTCTCACTATCTCCTGTGCCAGAAGTTTCAGGCCAGGAAGCAGATAAAGAAGAGCTGCTTAGTGGGCTCTCCTGGTAAGTAATATATATTTGTAGGTAAAGAGGAGGGCACTTTTTCTGGGGAAGGCTGTCTTGAAGGTCTCCTTTGTAATGGAAAAGCCTGTGATGGTTGTGGTCTCTTCACTAGGTTATAAGAGCAATTTATTCTGACTGTTCTGTAGCATCCTGTGAGTGGGAAATTATTTGTGAGGAATATGAAAGATGTGCCGTAGTGGTATAGTTTGAAGCAGAAAAGCAATGGTAGTGGTGTTATGTCTCTTAAGGCTCTAAGAGAAGCAAGGATGAGGGGGGAGTGGTTGCATTTTATGTAAAGCCGTTGTAACTGGACAAAACAGATGAAGCTTTCAGGCACAGTTAGGGGAAAAACGTGCTGTTTTTTCACAGAATGTCGAGCTGCCCCGTAAATTCATAGTGTCACTACAACTAGAGTCCAAAATCAATTTGCAGTGGTTGCAACTTATATTGAAAGAAGGCATATCTTGAAATAATCTCTCCTGTAATCTCCTTTCCAGTCCTTCCAACAGCCTCCTAAGCCTGCTAAACTCATCAGAAGCAAACTTTCTGCAGATCATCCCATACCCAGATTGTACCTGAGCAGCAAAAGTGAAATTTGCTGGCAGACCTCCATACCACCCCAGTACATGCACTTCCAAGACAGAACCACCCAGATCATGGGATTCTACATAATACACTTTGTCTTTTACTGGGTTTCCTCACGAACCTTCACCACATCCTTATGGAAAGCGGATGGATGAAATTAAGCAACTTTTAGGAATGAGGATGAACCTGCCCGCTGTCAATGAACACTAACCGCTTTTCATAGAACTCCTTCCTTGGCTCTTTGGTCCTGGCATTTGAAGGTGCATGCCAAATTTCCTCAGAAAGATAAACCTGAGTGCTGAAAATCAGGACTGGTGGGGTGGCTAAAGTCACGAGCCTGATGAATTGACAGATGACAAAATACAATCATGCTTTACTGTCTTCCTTGCCCCCCTGCTCTAAACCTCAGTGCTTTGTCTTCTGCAGATATTAAATCACTGCTTATTCCATCTCTTTTCCTCAGGAACCAACCACCTTCAGAGCTTTCCCTCGGCCCCCTCTCTACAAGCAGAGTCCACCTGTCTCCCGAGTTAGGTTCTCAGCTTTAACTTTGGAGACTGGAGAATCTGCATAATATTCAAATAACAGCTTTTTGTACGGGAGTTTATTTGTAACGTAACAATAGGGGCAAAATAACCTCACACAAATCTCACTTGGTAGTCTTTAACTGACAACAAGAAGCAAAACATTATAAATTCCTATAAAAAGCAGAGTGCTCATGGATTGGTTATTATTTCAAATTAGAAGATAGCAGCAAAATGTCATCTCACTTTCTTCAGTGGCATGACACATGGTGCTTTGGTTATTTCTGGGGCTATGCAAGGGATCTGGTGACTTAGGAGAGTCCACTGAGCTGCCAGAAGAGCTTTGTGTTGCTTAAATACAAGAAAAATAGTTGTTTCTTGACTGTGAAAGCATCTTGTGAGAAAGCATGGTTGTGTGACATGAAGCTTGCTGTTCTTGAGGTTATTTTTTTTGACTGTGGTAGATAACGACCTGACTAAGGGCTAAGGCATATAATCTTTTCAGTACAATATGGACAAAGATCCTAATAAGCCATCTGCTGAATGGGAAGGTGTATAGGATGCTCGTGCATTTTCTTTGCTTCCCCACCCCCCTGCTTCCCACCATGCAGAAGTGATTCTCTGTGAGGCCCATTAGAGCCTCTGGACGTCAGAAATCAGGAACCAGTCTTTTAGAGGAATGAAACTTTTATAAACCACTAAAGGCTGCATAATTATGTGTTCGCTGTTCAGAGTTCAGGGTGTTGAATGCGAGGCTGGAAATGAAGTTCAGTGTTGTTAAAGATCACTCTTTATGGGTGACAGTAATTTGGGTGATATGATGAGATTTGTTGGTTCAGAGTCTTGTTTGTGAGATAATATGGAGAAATTATCCGTTTCACAACAGCAGCTGTGCTGGGTCAGACCAGAGATCTGGATGTTCCATCATCGTGTTTCCTGCAGTGGTTGACAGGAGATGCCTTGGAAAGAAAATAAAAAAGGAGTAACTTTGTAATGATACTTCCACAAACCACTAACTGCGGAATGTTGGGAAAGAACTGTGGGATTTCTGGAGTCGAGGGTGGTATTGCTACATTAGATCTGTTGAGCATTAGACATCTTTTTTGGATGTGTCCAGCTTCTCCTCAATCCCACAGACTTGCAACATGCTGAGCATGAAGTACCAGTTTAACTACATGTTGGGAGAAGAACAGTGGCCTTTTACGTGGGATTTTCTTGTACCTTCCACCTGCCAGCATCGGTGCTATGTAGTTAAGTGTTAGGAGAGGCAGTAAATGCTAATTTTGTGATCACCTTTTCAATGTGAATTGTGATTATAATTATCAAGATGCATGAAAATGTATGTGTGAGAAAACCAGGCTTTATACTTTCCAAAGAGGTTCATGAATAGCAAAGACCTGGTTGAGAGCACTAGGGTACAACAGAGAAATTTTATTTAAACTGAAAAAAATTTATGTGTGTGTGTGTGTGTGTGTGTAACAAGATTGCTTTTTGAAGGCAGTAAGAGACAAATAGACTCCAAAAGCAGGATTTCTGGAGTGTTAACAAGTTTTGCTGTGGTTCTTAGCAGTAAATTTTTTGTCTTAAGGAATCACGGGAACTCATTTTCTGATGTTGAATGTCTGTTACATAGCTTAGGTTTTCATTCATTCTATTAGTTAAATAATATTTGTATTTGGATAATGAACCTGTTTTTAATGTAGCATAAATTGACTTAATTATTCTGCGTAATATGTCTCCTGATAGAACTGGTTATTAGTGAGTTAAGGTTTCACACTTGATCATGCTGATGTCTGTGGATGTACAGATCTTTAAAACCCCCAGTGTATTAATGCTGTTATCAACCAAAGCTGCTGCAGCAGCTTTATTTATTTTTCCTTCCTCAAGGGTACTGTAGTGGCCAGTTTGAGCATTAGCCACCAAATGCCAAGGTGGCTGTAGAGTAACTGCAGCAGCATTTCAGTATCTAATGGACCAGGTCACGTGCAAAGCCTCATTAAAATATGATTAAAGTATCCCCTTTTGTTTGCTCCATGGAGCCAAGCCCACGCTTTGCGCTGGACCCTCCATTATGTTTGTGCCGTGTGCTTTGAAACCTCTCTCGTTTGTGAGGCTGGTTGTTCACCCCCCAAACCCCAGCCCTGCCCAAACCTCTGCCAAAGATGCAGCTGGCTTTGCTTATTCCTCCCTCCTCTTACATCCACCGATGATTAAATGCGAGTAAATGAAAATGGTGTCTGCTTTCATTTAAACATAGTCTGCTAAAGACAAATACGAAATATGAAGCTTCTGTTGTTGTCTGGGGGCGTCTCCTGTTTTCCCTCTACCTCTTCTTTTTAACTACTGAGGACTGGGGTGGGTTTCTTTTTGTTTGTTTGGGGTTTTTTTCTGGTGTTTAATTAATAAGCTAGTCTTACAGTTGAAGAACCAGCATAAATTATGTTGGTAATTTGCCATGGCCACCTGTGGTAGTACATAAATAATGAGAGAATAACAAAAACTTATGACTAAATTAAAAAATAGAAAGGGTTTAGCTATACTTTCTAAGTCAAGCCTTCATAGTTCGTCTGGAAGTAGAAAAAAAATGGCCTGTTCTTTTGGTTTATTTTTTGTGGAACATGGAAATCAATATGCTCCAAGCTCAAAGACTCATAGCATGAATCCACAAATTTAATTTGTATCTTTGATCAGTTATAGCTGTGGACAGCATAAACTTGACAGAAACATGGTGTAGTTGATCAAGCCCTATGATCAGCCTAAATGACTGGAGAGGGACATCAGACTTCTTGTTGGAATTTGAGCAAATGAAGAGTATTATGTCCAAATCAACATGTTGCAGAGGAAGAAGGGATAGAAAATGCTATGTGAGTTCTTAGATCTGGCTTTTCTTTTGACACTCTGTGAAATCAGATGATTTGGCACTTGTAACTACTGTGGGTAAGAGGCGTTTATAAGAAATAAAATAAAATGTATATGTGGCAGTGGTGGGGGAGGCGTCTGTTCTGAAAACATCTGAGATGCTGCAAAGCGTGTCCCCAGTGGGGAAGAGAAATTGCATAGCTGGCACTGAGGCTCGCTTCTTATGCTTATGTGGCCATTTTTAGAAAAGGATCAACACTAGGAGCTGAATTATTAGAGAAGTGAGTGACTGAGGGATTGAACATAAAGGAAATTATTTCTATCTCGCTCGTTTGTTTGAGTTTGGCCTCAGACGGTGCTGTGGGAGGGCTGCAAACTCCAGACTCGCTGCCTGTGTGGAGTCAGTCTGGAGATGGGTTTCAGGAGGTAAATGCTTGTTGAAGCTCTGCAGCTGCTGTTACCTGGGTTTGTAGGTGGCTGCTTTCTCCCTGCAGGTGGGAGATGAGCAGGGAAGAACAAAAGTGGTCCTCTTGACTTGGAAAAGTCTGGGAAGAACCAACCCAGCCCATGATGGAGAGAGGTGCAGGCTGCTCGTACTGTATGTAGCCCTGTGGGAGGCTTCTGGTTTCAGTACATCTTGCAAATATTCATGTGTGTAAGTAAAGCAAACAACAGCCAATTAAGAGCAAAAAAAAGAAAAAAAACCCAACACCACATTTCAAAGGAGTTCTATGTATAAAAAAAGAAAGCTGTCTTATTAAAAAATACTTGACAGTACAGTAACATAGTTCATCACGCTTATTTGCATCTATGTGGCAGTTTTATTTTATTGTGGTTTTGTTGCAGTACAACAGATTATCTAAATAAATTAATTTGTGGGGGGGATTAAAACAGTGCTTCTAAGGAGAGAGCCAGGAGGAATGCTTTCAAAGTTTTTAGGAGCAGTTAAACTACACTCCCCCTGCCTTTTTTTTTTTTTTTTTTTTTTTTTTTTTTTTTTTTTTTTTTTTTTTTTTTTTTTTTTTTTTTTTTTTTTTTTTTTTTAAGAAGTGGTTCTTTTTGTTACAGTCATCAAGACTCATTTTGAAAGTCTTATTTTTTCTGGTTTTGGCAAAATAGTTGATCAGCGCGACTGGCAAGGAACTGCCATGGAGCAACAAAGAATTTCTGTGCAGCTAAAAACTGTGTTTGAGGCCATCTTGGAGCACTTTGTGAGCTGGAGTAGAAACTCTCTGGGTAAGAAAAGCCATTCAAGTTAAGTTGCACGTTTTCCTCTCCAAAATTAGCATACCAGAATACTTCATTGCGGAGTGTTTAGAATACTTTGTGCAAGAACTAACAGTAAGTTGAAGATTGCTAACTGAGGATTTGTAATGATGCCAACTGACTTTTTTTTTTTTTTTTTTTTTTTAATGAAAGCTTTGTATACATAACAGGATGAGTCATCACTGGAGAGTTCTGAAAGTGTTTGGCATCCTGAAGAATCCTTTTGTGTGTCTCTGCCGCACAAAAAAAGTATTTTTGTCATGAAACTCTGCCTTAAGAAGTACTGCAATAACTGTAAGCTTTAGGGGGAGGCTTTCTAATGTGGCTCAAATCTTTACTCTCTATTATTGTTTTAAAAATATTTTGGCATTCTTAGATCTTCCTGAATAATAGGATGAGAATTTCTAAAGTAGTTTGTTGGCTGTTATTTTTTTTTTTTAATAAGATGTAGCTTCAGAAATACTTCTATTATAAATTTGCTTCTAAAAGTTTTGCTTTACTTAAACAGGGTCCCTCTAGCAAACTCACAGTAGCTGTTTATCTGAGTCACACTTATTTTAAGTACATTTTCTTTTGATACAGTTATGTTGAAGAACTGGGTGGCCTTGGTAGTTTCTGTTGTGTCTCTTTGAAACTAATATCTTACAAAGTTAAAGTTCTTTTTCCTATGTGTGTTGAGAACATCATTGGTTACTATCCTCACTCAGGGCAACTCCTTGGTAAAAGGAAACAGAAGCCTTTCTTACCAAGTAAGTAAGTTGCATATCACACCACCAGTTGGCTCACGATTTTCCTGATGATGGGAAACCCAGTTTGTGTAATCTTCAAGTGTGTGCAAGGCAGCGGAGATGGGATTTTGCAGGTGGTGAAATAAAGTAGCAAATTTTATTTGTGTGAGATTTTTAGGAATGGATGAAACTTTTGAGAGATTTTTCCCCCCCCATTCATTCTTCAGCAGTGTATCTTCTAAGACATGCTGTAACTAATATTAAAAGTCAATACTACTAATGGATTATTTCATGGCTTGTTGTAGTGATGATATAGATTTATCTATTAGCTATTAAATTTAGCGGCTTTAATTTTTATTATTTCTTTTGAATGAACCTGAATATCTTCTTCAGGAGAAGAATTTGTGAAGAAATCATCATAATTTGTAGGTTTTCATCCAGGGGAAAAAAAAAAAAAGCTTTCATAATAATTTAGAACAGGCTTTTAATCCAAATGCTCTGAATGATATCGATAACAGAATGTATAAAAAACAAAGGGCTTTCAGACAGTCCTTGATGAAGCACACAGGTTAATTACTCTACCCTTGCACATGCAAGTGTGATGGTTTTGAGACAGGCTCTCAAACTCATGTATTTTTATTTTACTGTGCACATCCAAGGCTAAACATTTAAACTGTTCTTTCATTTGATTTGGAAGGGAAACAACAGAAGTGTATCTAGCCAATAAAATTTGTATTCAGTGATAGTTTTTATTAAGTACAGAATGAGTTCAGTGGCATTGCTAAGAGATGCTGTTTAATGGTAGGTAGCACACTTCTAATGTGTTTTCTTTTTTTTTCTTTAAATTAAAGGGTTTATTCTGTGTGTAACCAACTTAGTGTTATTCTACAATAAATTAAATGTTGGGGTGTGCTAACATGGGGTGTGTCTGGTGAGACTGCGTACCACATTTGTTTTTATTTTCCAAAGGGAGCTAAGCCTCAACTTTTGATTTCATTTTTGGAAGAGGTAAACGGTCAACATATCTGCAGATCGGGCCATAGAATCGGCTGTAAGAAAATAAGGTGTTGGGGTGTTTCTGTATCTAGAGAAGGTAGAATTTTTGGTGTTACTGTTAATTCTATGTTTGCCTGGCGTCCTCTCAGAGCTCTTACTGGGAGGAGCTCTACTTTGAAATACTGTACTTTTCCCAAGAAAACATTATTTCCAGCTGTTCAGATGAGGGAAGTATCCCTTAGGGACACTGAACCAACCATGTTACCTTTACTGTAGGATCCAGATGCAAAGAAAAAAAACCCAATATTTGTTCCTTTATCAGATAACTTTATGTGCTTGTTGTGCAGCTTGCAGGCCAGAATGGGGCCTGAAATTTCTGTGTGTCTTAGATTTTTCTCCCAAGTCTTTAGAATTAAAGTATCCTAGAATATCTGTTATCCAGTGTGCTGAATGCTGCAGCTCCTGGATGATGCTGTAGCTTTAAGTGTTCAGAAAAAAGGATGTCTGGTAGAATCTGTCATTGAAACAGAACAAACATAGGTTGAGAGGAGAAGGTGGTGAAGGTTACTGAAGGTTTCCCACTTCATCACTTCTGGGGACCCGTTCTCTGGTAATTCACCTCCTCGTGTTTTGTCAGTAATGGAAACTTTCTGGTTAGCTTTATATTTACAGGGCATTTAAGGCCACGGTTCCAGAGATCTGTTCTGCTGGCAGCAGTGACTTGGGCAGTCGCCTTTTTATTGCAGCTGCTCAGCCCTGCTCCTCTGCCAGTCAACTGCTCCCATGCCTGCGTGGAGATCCTGGCTGTGAACTCCCTTCTGACAGCGTAACCTCAATTTCAAAAGGGTACATGTGGCTTATGTGTTACCTCAGGTGAATATTTGACCGTTGTCCAAGTCCTGTTGGTTTTGCTTTGACCCTCGCTGGCTTTCCCTATAAAGCTGTTTTTCATATTCCCACAGTAAAATCCCAGTGTTCAGGGGAGCTTTGCTTTAGAAGGAAGAGGATTCATCAATGACAATTTGTTTAAAAATAAACTTTTTAATTATTTATTTAGCAGTCTTTACCTTTTTTTAGCTTTGAGGTCAGTGTGGTGTAGTTTTAAATTTGTAAACTTGTGCTTTTATTATTTTATTCTAGTTAACAGAATTCTTGCTAATAGGTCTTTTACTATTTTGACCACTGTAAGTAATTTGAGAGCTAAAATTGTTCAGATATGCAGAAAAAAAAAAGATATGAAAGAATTACCATTTATTTTACAACTAAACTAAGTTAGTATGAACAACAGGCATGTCCATGGGACAGTGCTGCTTTGACACAACAGTTAATGTTCACACCTAAATTTCAATAAATGCATCAAGGGGAAGAAGTGTTGTTGGTAAAGTGCAGTAGTTAAGAATTGAGCATAATTAAAGAAAAGGGATATTCAAAGTTTTGTATGGTATTAACATCTTTGTCATGTCAGTAATGTATAGTCAGCAATCAAATATCTCCTGTTGTGCCTGCATCTGTTTTACTTGCCAGTAAATTAAACCTTCCACGAGTCAAGGCATGCTATGGCTGGGCTACACGCTCATCAAATTTAAATTTTACAGTGAATACTGTTACTCAAACCTACCTCAGTACTTTTCAAAAGTTGAGATCCAGTAACCCAGCTTTGTGTTATCTTTGGGAGAATTTTGTGCAAAAAACCCTTGCTAAAGATAACAAAAAATAGATAAAAAAATAGATTGCTCAAGATAACAGCTGTCTGAAGAATGTGTTAGTGCTGAGCCTTTACAGATGAGAAAATAAGGGCTAATAATTCATATATTTTACTTATGGCACTTGCAGCACAGTTTACAAAATGATAGGTGCAGATATTCTGTAAATGTTTTGTGGAAGTTTGTCTTGAAAAATCAATACAAATTGAGCTGCAATTCTGGTGTGTTTGAAATTGCTTGTATCCAAGAAACAGGGAATGAAACCCATCTAAAAGATCGGATCTGGGTGGAAATAGTTAATGGCAGACTATAGGGATTAGTGTTGGGCCTTACTGTTGTTAATGAGCTGGAAGAAGGTGGAAGCAGCCAGTTAATGGTATTGACAGACAGTGTGGAGGTAAATGGATTTATCAGCACAGAGAGGGAGAAAAGGGAGAAGAACACAGGTTAGGAATATACAAAACAGAGAAGAAGGAGGTTCCCCCCAACCTCCTCTAACATGAAACAACATTGAGTCAGTCAGGGCCTGTGGGGTTTCAGAACACTGTGCTGATGAGAGGGAGAATCTTGCAGTAAAATAGTGCTGAAAGGGCACAGCAGATAAATGAATGTTTTTTTTGATCACATTTTAGTTACTTCAAATATGTGATGAAGATGAACATATTACCAGTTATTTTACAACTAGACCACGTTGATACGAACAACAGGTGTGTCCACGGGAAAGGGCTACTTTGGGACAACAGTTAATGTTCACACTTAACTTTCAATAAACACATCAGAGGGGGAAAAGTATTGCTGTTAAAATGTAGTAGTTAAGACTTGAGCATATTTAAAACTAGCAACTTTCTATTTTTATATTAAAAATGTTAAACTTTTCTTCTAGGTAGTGGTGTAACGGTAGCTGTGCCTTTTAGGCAGAGATTTTTTTTTCTACGTTCCAGGAACTTTGAAAACAAAGTTAAACTCAGAAAAGAGAGAGGGCAATTTTATGAAATAGGGTTTTCTAGAGATAATATCTGTAGTCCACAGTGGATGAAAACATGTTATAGCTATTATCATTCTGAAGAACTAAATAAAATTATCCGCTGTTGAACAGTCCCAAACGTAACCTCAGCTGCTCTGCAGACACAGACATCGAGACCAGACTAGCAGCATTTACCAGCTGCGTGTAAGAGCTACACTGCACGTAAAGGGATTTCACATTTTATTATGTGGGAGGGATGATGTCAGTTTGGTTGATTATGCCCCTTTCAAGCTGCTGTGATAATTACCTGCTTGTTACCAGAAGTGTCGAACCCATTTTCAGTTCTTGTTTGCTTTTGCTGTCATGCCCTAATTGCTACATAATTTTGTCCCTGCCAATTACTACCTTGGAGTTGAATTTTACAGTGAAAAAGTTGTAAGAAGCAATAAACTAATTGTTTTTTAGATCTTGTAATTTCAATAGAATATTCTATTATGCTACAAAGTATATTGAAATACATGCTGTTCACTTCTGTGAGACACTGAAACCCCATGGTGCCCACTGAAAATTAAGAAAATGTGGAAGGCATGACTTTTGGGGAGATGTGGATACTTTCTATTTTGGAATTAAATATATTTACTACATTCTTTAGAGGCAAGAACTCTTAGGTTTGCTGGGCTTTTTAAAAAATTATTATTCTTTCCTTTTCATCCTTTTATCTACTCTGTGAGTTTTACAAGTTGCTTTTGATGTAGATATTAGGTCATCCGATGTGATCCTTTGTCCATCATTTTCTGTAAAAATGTAATGCAAGTGGATTTCTGTAAAGGTGCTGGGCCTAACAGTGTTTTGTATTCTGATTAAAACTATTTGTTTGAATTATTCCGTGGAATAAAGCCTGCAGTAATTGGGTTAAGCACTGCCTGACCAAGCACTTTGTTGTCTTTGGGAACTGTCATCGCCTTGCTTTGGGTTTTTTGGGTGGTCTTCCAGCAGTGAAGTCTGGTCTTAGTCAATATTAATAACAATTACTGCTGTTGAAATCTGTATATGGAATGACATGGATGAGCACAGGGAAGAGGCGGAAGGGGGATTTGGATTAAGCACAGTTAAACAAGACGCTCTTCAGAATGAGGAGAGGGATGGTGTCACCATGTAGAGGTCTAGGAACGGGGCTGCAGTCCAGAAGGGAGCATTTCTGGCAGGAGATTCAGAGTGTGGGATGTTTGTGGCTGTGCACTGAAGCTCTGTTTATCATAGAGATTGTGGGATTTGCTGCTGCCATTTCAATGTGATTCAGATATCCCCAGCTGAAAGACTGAAATATTGGCAAGAAGTCATGGAACGGACCAGAGATTATAGAAAGCTTGGAGTAAATTCCTTTGGGGAGAAAGGCAGAGGTGCTCGGTCTGCTTGGGTATGGGAGCATGGGGAATATAAACCCTAAAAATAAGTAGAAGTTTGAGTTAGGATGATACCTGCAGCAGAGAAAATACTGAGTTCTTAAAGGCTCCCAAATGTAACAGGAAAAGGGACAACAAGAGCCAGGGGCTGAAAACTGAAACCAGAGAAGTTCACAAAGGAAATGAGCACGAATTCATAGGGAGGAAAAAATGACAAAGGGAACGGCAGAGTGAGTGCCTTTCTGAAAGACGGGCTTCAATCAATTACAGGTTTTGAGTGATGGTTATGGATATTGGACTCGCATGGATAATGATTCTGGCATTGTGTCCAGTGAATCTGCGAGCAGGTGGACTTCTGTTTTGATAGCACTCCCTGTAGCAGTTTTTCCTGGGATGATGTAGCGAATGTCGAACACCTGTGTGGTCAAAGATTCATTTCGAATGTGATCTTTAATCCATTGATTGCGAAAGACAAATGGTTTCTTAAGGTTCTGAGAACGTGGTGTGTACCTCAGCTGTAGCTCTTTTGTTAGCATAAAGGCTTTCAAGGGAATTTTAGGAGAAATTTCAGTGTGTGAAAATACAGAGGAAAAAAATTATGCGTAAGTAATACTGTTACAAAAATTAATGCTGAAATTTATATATAACCAAATTATGAACTAGCCCCTGCTCTGTCCTGTCATGATGCCAAGGCAGTACTTGGGCGTATCTGAGTAGCCTGAGGGCCGCTGAGTTACACGTATGTGCTTCTCTGTCTGTGTCATCTTCTCAAGTGGTCGCCAGTGTAGCTCTTTCAGAGCTGCTCTGCCAGCTTTTGACACCTGAAAAAAACTTCTGAAAGGTTTGATTAAGATAATTTTTGAGGCTCTGTGGTCTGGTGAGTGGAACTGAATTTTCATGCTGTAAATGTTAATTAGAAACATATGTGTGTATGTAAAAAGCAAGCTGAAATAAAAGTATAAATATCTAAGAAGCTGTCGTTCCAGAAGGTCTGTGCTCAGAAAAGATTAGGTAAATATACAAATAGTCCCACTATAAATCAGCTACAGTATCATTTCTGATTATCTTCTTTACTTGTTTTTCTGGTGACTCGTGGAAAAAAAGTTAGGAAGCAAGGGATTTGGATTGTAATTTCCAAATCTTTTTAGACACCGTCACCAGAAGAAGCTTCACTCACTTTATTCCCTCCCCTCCTCCTCTGGTAACTCTTTCCTGTCAATGCTGTTCTCCCTGGCTGCTTTCAACACAAACGTTTGTGAACCTCTTACGAATGAGAAGAACTGATGTGGATGGAAATTAGCTCTTCTGCTGAGTGTAAATTCAGTCAGTGTTAATCAAACTTTGTTGTAGCATTGTTCCTAAGCCTTTAGTTCAACACGTTTGAATCTTGAACTTCTCGGTGTTTTTCTCCGTAGCGAACATAAATTTTGAGAGCTGGTTTTCCTATTCCCTTAAAAACACACTTCCTTGCCTGTCCAAACTGAGGACGTCTGTGGAACTGGAGAGAAGCTGCAGAACCTGAGGGCCTTTTGCAGCTTTCAGGGCAGTAGATAGGGTAAGCTTACAGCCTGTGTGTCCTTGGGTGGTGGCCTCAAAGGAACTTGACCTGGAGGTATCAGTTGGTCCTCTTGGATGACTTCCATTGTAGTAGTTGCTGTAACAGGGTTCGCTGGGTACGTGTCCCTCTCATGTGACACAGATACAATTTTGTTTATAACTCTGACCTGTATCATATGACGTAGGCTGAGCAGTAAATCACTCTTTTGCTGGCAGTTCTGCCACGGCCTGATCTCTTCTCATGCTGGGGGAAGCTGGGGGTGTGAAGATGATCAGGTAGTAGAACTCCTCTAGCATCAGGTGCTGGAAAACCCATCTTTTTATTACCTTAACGTTTTTTGTGTTTTTCTTTAAGGGCTTATTAAAGGAGTGAGGAACTAAAATTAAAAAAAAAAAAAAAAAAGAAGTATGAAACGAATAGTTTTTTTTAAAAAATGCCATTAATTCATACATTTAATCTTAATGGGCAGAAGACTGGCATGGAGTAAAAAATAACACTTTGGACCACTTTGTAATGGTTTCAAATAAGAGGAAGCGAAATCTTGAGAACATCAATGTACTGCAATGATCATTGTCCCAAATAAAAATTATAACAGTCCTTTGAACAGAAGTTTGGAAGTTCTCTGTTACAATTATTTGAAGGTCTTTGTAGCCTTCCTGTAACTGTCAGAAGGCGAATTTGTGTCTCCACGTTAGAAGAACCCTCTTCAGGGATGGAAAACAGGTGTTGGCACATTTTTGTTAGCAGAACGCAGCATTTCTGCCTCATCCATGCCCCTGGAGATTGATATGCCTGTTTGTACAGAAGCTTTTAAGCATGTTTGAAGATTTGTATTACTTGTGCTTGCGCTTCGGAGCGTTGCTTATTATGCTGCTTGTACTGTTGTTTATATTTCACAATAGTATTTCCAGGAGTTTATTTACTCTGGTATAAAAATAGTTTCCATGATCTGGCTTT